>NC_134787.1:61351810-61374310 GCF_046742065.1 Oratosquilla oratoria
GACCCCCGTATTCTGTGAACAGGCTTGATCACGATTTCTGTGACGTTATATTTATTCAGAGTGAAAGAGAAGGAGTATAACAAAAGTAACTTTATGTTTTGTAATGCGCGTATTGTGATGCATCATCGTGTATCAGGCAACCTGATGTGTGCGCGAATATTTAACTCGTATTGGAGAGGTTTAATGTATATCACACAATTACACAGGGCAGAATCTATCGTCTTAGTCTTTACCTGTAACCTATAAGCGCACAACACACGAGAAAACTTCCTATTCGTGTCCTCATTTTCGAAGTATGATTATTCAACAAAATCAAATCACACAATGGAGTCCAAAAAGGATTACCACTCATACTTGCAATATGAAATATGTTTTCTTGGTTAATATCAATGCTTTTGCTAGGTAAATTGAAGGCGTAATTATGTACGTGCAGCCAAATAGCAATCCAGTTCAGTGACAAAGTAGCACTCTTTTCGTGCTTACAGTTAATATGTGGCCGTTGGTAATGGCTGAGTAGCGCGAAGCAGCCAAGTATATCTTACATGACACGTTATACGTGGAAGCTAAGAAGACGAAACTACCCTTCATACTAAGAGGTTAAATTGGAACTACGAGTAACTAATTTCTATCTTAGCCTGTTGATATATATTGCCCGACCTAACTTCCTACAAGGCCGTCCAGATCTCTACGGACACTGCCCACTAATCAGTAAAGTAACCAACTCGTGGCGCTGTGGTTAGAGTTCTCGCCTCCCACCACGGAGGTCCGGGTTCGACTCCCCCCAACCAGGGCTGAAATAATTTCAGTATCGCTTTGTTGCGGGGTGTTACTCCAGCTCTCGTGGACGGGGAGTTGGGTGAGTGTGTACGTGTAAGGTCACAGTATTACCCATAGATCGGTCATGCGAGCTCTGAGCTCTCATCACGGAGGTTAATAACTGTCGATCACGAGTCACGTGATCCAAGACCATGGTGAATCACAGGCATAACTGTAGTGTTGTCTACACTGTGCCGAGCTGGCCCAATCAAACCCGGACACAGCCAAAACCCGTGGTCCTTCAGGCAGGACCTGAAGACTATGTGCAGTACGAGAAGAAGTCCTTCTTGGACGAAACGTCAGACATCTTCAAAGAAGAAGTCCTTCTAGGACGAAACGTCAGTAACAAAACTCCTGTTTGTTTATTATCTAACTACACCTATGCATTCATTTATGTATTTTATTTGTTATTTACATTATTATAGGTTTTTTTTTTTTTATTATGATTTTTTTCGCATCCGACCTAGATATGGATCAAAAGGTCTCCTGTCGGTATGCTCCGCCTTTGTAATCCTTTGTAACGGTTTTTGGCGTTTACCTCACCACCGTTGCACTCATTCTGTCCTACGTACTTCTACTACCAGTATGTTGGAGTGCATAAGCCCTCACTAGCAGCCCCTGATTTTTTGTGTTTTATGCATTTCTCGTCTATGTTGATTCCGGATTATGTCTATTTTCTTCTTATTTCGGCTGCTGTCACGGACACACCAATTTTCTTCATATCGTCTGACGTGGAATTGTGGGCTGCTGCTCGTTTGTCTCTGTTCAGTTTTACATTCCAAAGGCAAGGGTGTTGCCGATAAAGTTCTAATAAATGTAGATTGTGAGGTCTCGACCATTGATCTATAGCGGGAACAGAGGCGAACATGTTTCTCAAACATTAGAGTGAATAATGACAACCTCTGCCCCTTCCTCGTGTGTCTGGCAGCGACGTCATATTACCGGCCACGGGTAGTGTCTGGTGCTTTCGCTAAACAACCAACACGGGCACCTTGCCCGTGGTTTAGCGGGTACTGGCAGTAAACTTGTTAACAGGCAAAATGCTCGCTTGTGGACGCAGGCAATGCTCCATCGTCTGGACGGGCCCTAAGAATATATTAGGGGGTTGGGCAGGTTGATTTTCATGTTCTTTGGTACATCTTAATGACTTCTCTTGTATAAAGTGAAGATCACACCGTACGATCAGTTCTCCAACGTTGCTCCCATCCATATTGTATTGCCAGTGTATTGTTTCACTGTGTTATAAAAGCGTTTCTTCTCAAGAAATCAATGCAGGACCACTGTGCTGTCCATTGGGAGACTACACAATCTTTGTTTCTCATAATGGTGGATTGATCTGGCTCGGTAAGTTTGCATGGATGGTGCGAAAGGTTTGTGAATTGAGTCTGAAAACATGGTAATCTGCTCTATCATACCAATTAGGTGGCAGTATTGAAACACGGCGCTGGTATACTACACCTATTGAGATCCACTTTTGTAGAGAGGAGTTGAGAAGTCGTCAAATAAACGACTGAATAGTTGAGAAGTCATCAAATAGACGACTGAATAGTTGAGAAGTCATCAAAAATGACGACTGAATAGTTGAAAAGTCATCAAAAATGACTGAATAGTTGAGAAGTCATCAAATAGACGACTGAATAGTTCTTAGCCCTTCATGGGCTTCCCACGCTCAAGGCAAGAGTGGTAACCATTCACTATATCGCATTTTATGTAAAATCAATCCAAACTCAGACACTGCGCTGTGGACGATGCAAAATGTCTTTATGAGTTGTTCCACTTTGATGGTTGTACTATAACATTTACTGGACCAATTATATTGGTTATATTAATGTAGCGGGCACCTTTTTTGATGTACCACATATAACTTTTCTCAATTTTCATTCATGCATTTTCGATAAAAAAAAAACATATTGAAATTATATTAAGTGGTACATATATATTGTTCTGACCTTTTGTGAGGGGAATTATGAGTTATTTTCTGAACTGCCAGTCCTTTCATTATGCATACAGAAAAGATGTTATTGGAACAATTTCGTCGAAGAAAAACGAGAGTAATTATCCCGTAAAATGGTTAAATACGCCCGTCAAAACCATTCGTTCATTAGCTGTGCTGCCGCTGACATTGCAATTGTCCCAGATAAGCAGTAATTATGTTAATCGCCTCTGCTTCGCAACACAGAAGATAATAGAATACATTTACGGTAGCCAGAATAATGAGTGCCATACACTGTGGAAAAAGTTAATCACGATTTGGTCTTTTCCATTTTACGGCATGCAGAATGTTTAGGTTAAGTCAGTCAAGTTAGGCTAGGTTAGGTCAGGCCAGGTTAGGTTAGGTCAGGCCAGGTTAGGTCAGGTCAGGTTAGGTTAGGTTTCAGATTAATATTAATTTCTTAGCTCTCTTAAGTTGTTGAAATCAACTTCATGTCGTAAAATGGAATAGATCCTCACAATATGTTGTAGCGCACCCTGGCTGCTGAAGCGATACCAAAGAAATTGATAAAATACCTTTACGACAAATGAAATGAAAGAATAGCCGCAGGGCAAGGGAGTAGATGGAACGCGTTGCTAAAGAGAATTAGATTGCAACTCTGTCAGAAGTGTGTGTGTGTGTGTGCGTGCGCGCGCGCGCGCATGTGATTCACCATGGTCTTGGATCACGTGTTGGACTCGTGATCGACAGCTATTTCCCTCCCGGAAGAGAGCCCAGAGCTCGTATGACCTATCTATGGGTAATACTGTGACCTTACACACACACACCCAACTCCCTACCCACGAGAGTTGGAGTAACGACTCAAAGCGCAGCGATACTAAAATTATTTCAGACCTAGGCGGGATTCGAACCCGGATCGCCGTAGTGGTAGCCGGGAACTCAACCAACTGCCCCACGAGTCGTGTGTGTGTGTGTGTGTGTGTGTGTGTGTGTGTGTGTGTGTGTGTGTGTGTGTGTGTGTGTGCGTGCGTGTGTGTGTGCGTGTGTGTGTGTGCGTGCGCGCGTGAATGCATGTGTTTGTGTGTGTATATGTGGGCGCGCGGATGTACATGTGTGTATATGTACCCATTTCTCTAAAAACATAATAGAGGACTATGCATTGACATATTCAACCAAAACATTTTAGCCTGTAGCTCCAAGCCAAGTATCAGAAACGGTGACTGTACACTTTTGTAGGCAAGTAGAATGTTTGTATCTATCCCTTCTACGACTGCATCTCCGAGCTGGGATTTATTGCCTCTTGTCCAGTCTCCAGTCCAAACATTTTTGGTATGAGGACTCGCTCCGTCAAAGGACACGAATCCAACGTTTTGTATGAGAAAGCTTGGATCCAGACAAAGGTATGTTCAATTGTACGTCGCAAAAAAAAAAAAAAAAAAAAAAAAAAAAATAGATATATAGAAATAGTAGAATAAGGAATAAATGTAGTGTTCAGTGTGACTATTTCGTACTCTATCTAGATTTGTCGGGGATCAGCTACGGTCTGTTAAACCTCGCGGTTCGACAGACACGTGTTTAAAGTGATGTGTGAACATGTGAACGGGGTATTTGGGGTTTAACCAACGTGTTCGACAACCAAATACCCCGTTCACACATCACTTTAAACACGTGTCTGTCGAACCGCGTTCGACGAACTGTTGGACCGTGTAAATCCCCTCTTAGGTTACGTTACGTTACTTTAGATTACGTTACGGCGCAATAGGTTATGTTACGGTACGTTAGGTTACGTTACGGCGCGTTAGGGTACGTTACGATGCGATAGGTTACGTTACGGTGCGTTTGGTTACGTTACGGTGCGTTTAGTTACGTTACGGTGCGTTAGGTTACGTTACGGTGCGTTAGGTTACGTTGCGTTAGGTTACGTTATGTTGTGTTAGGTTATGGTGCGTTAGGTTAGGTTATGGTACGTTGGGTTATGGTACGTTGGGTTAGGTTACGTTACGGTGCGTTTGGTTACGTTACGGTGCGTTAGGTTACGTTACAGTGCGTTAGGTTACGTTACAGTGCGTTCAGTTACGTTACGTTGTGTTAGGTTATGGTGCGTTAGGTTATGTTATGGTACGTTGGGTTAGGTTAGGTTACGGTGCGTTTGGTTACGTTACGGTGCGTCACGTTACGTTATGTTACATTACGGTGCGTTAGGTTACGTTACAGTGCGTTAGGTTACGTTACGGTGCGTTCAGTTACGTTACGTTGTGTTAGGTTACGGTGCATTAGGTTACGTTATGGTGCGTTTGGTTACGTTACGGTGTGTTAGGTTACGTTACGGTGCGTTCAGTTACGTTACGGTGCGTTCAGTTACGTTACGGTGCTGCCAGTTACGTTACGTTGTGTTAGGTTACGTTATGGTACGTTGGTTTAGTTTACGTTACGGTGCGTTGGGTTAGGTTACGTTACGGTGCGTTAGGTTACGTTACGGTACGATAAGTTACGTTACGGTGCGTTAGGTTACGTTACGGTGCTTTAGGTTACGTTACGTTACGGTACGTTATGTTACGTTACGGTACGATAAGTTACGTTACGTTAGGTTACGTTACACTACGTTAAGTTATATCAAATTACATTGGGCTATTAGGTTGATTAAGTTACGGTAGGATATGTTAGATTACGTTACGTTAGATTAAGTTAGGGTTAGTTAGATTGGGATAGAAACAACTACGAGCCCGACGTTGGACACAGTTGAATGAGAATTTGTTGTATTTTCATTTTAATCACCTTAAATTTCACCATCTCATGTTTAGGGAAATCCATCAAAGAAAGAAGTAGTTAATATAGTAAAGAACGGCGTCAGCTCTTACAAAGCTTTGCGAGTAATTCTCTCATTCAGTGTCCCGTTCTTTTAACCAATTAGGTTAACAGAGAAAGTCCTGTTCGAGCTACGGGGGAAAGGTTGTTTAAGGAAGTATCAATTGCAATGTTTCCGGTAATTATAGTTGTGCTGATGATGCCTAGCAATTTTTGTGTGTGTGTGTGTGTGTGTGTGTGTGTGTGTGTGTGTGTGTGTGTGTGTGTGTGTGTGTGTGTGTGTGTGTGTGTGTGCGTGCGTGCGTGCGCGCGCGGGCCAAGTGTGCGTGTGTGTGATTCACCATGGTCTTGGATCATGTGTTGTACTCGTGTGTGTGTGTGTGTGTGTGTGTGTGTGTGTGTGTGTGTGTGTGTGTGTGTGTGTGTGTACGTGTACGTGTACGTGTTTTTGCTTGTGTTTATCTATTCACATAGATGAGTTAAACTGGTAAATTTCTCTTCATTGCTTTCTCTCTCTGATTTCGAAATTTTTTCTACCTAAAGAAATAAAAAGCAATTGAATAGAGTACCATTATGGGGACCAGAAGGGACGAAAGCCACTCAGGATGTATGTGTTTATTGCAAAGGATTGAACAAAGTAGTCCTACGGCAGCTAAGTTAAAGTGATTCGTGTCGCTCTTTACAGAAAAGATTCATACTTTGAAGCCTCGACATGCGTTACTTTGAAATCTCCGATTTTTTTTTTTTTTTAGGAATACAAGCACCCGGACCTGGCTTCGCCAGGTGTGCTTGGCCTACGGCGTAGCTCGCTTCGCTTGCTCTTCATTAGAGTACATATAATTTTTGCTATTTCGTAACATATTACAAAGGAGTCTTCAAAATCTCCCGAAGGAGTCTCCAGTCTCCAGAAGTAGTCGTCAAAGTCTCCCGACGTCAAATTCTCCCGTCGTCTCTCTCTCTCTCTCTCTCTCTCTCTCTCTCTCTCTCTCTCTCTCTCTCTCTCTCTCTCTCTCTCTCTCTCTCTTTCTTTCTTTCTCGTTAGGTCAATCATAAAGGCAATACATTTTTCTAATCGTTTATGTTATGTCACATAGGACCCGCGGAAATTCCACGGTTATTCAACTTTGAAGTATTACGAAGGAGTCTTCAAAATCTCCTAAAGGAGCCTTCAGTCTCCAAAAGGAGTCGTCAAAGTCTCCCGACGTTGTCGTCAAATTCTCTCGCTCTCTCTCTCTCTCGCTCTCTCTCTCTCTCTCTCTCTCTCTCTCTCTCTCTCTCTCTCTCTCTCTCTCTCTCTTTCTCTCTCTCTCTCTCTTTCTCTCTCTCTCTCCTTCTCTTTTTCGTTAGGTCAATCAGAAAGGCAATAAAGATTTTTGAATCGTTTATGTCATGTCACAATAAACATTTATAGACGTTTGATTATCTTCATGTAACCTATGATTAAACTTGTATAGACGTTTGAATACTGTTTATTTATTTGTGTAATCATTTATTTATCTCCTTATTTTCGTGAAGTTCTGTTAGGAGCTCAGAAAGCAACGCGACATGACGTCACACGTTAAGCTTTGAATAAATGGAAATTCCACGGGATTTACGAAAGAGTCTTTAAAATCTCCCGAAGGAGTCTTCAGTCTCCAAAAGGAGTCGTCAAAGTCTACTGACGTTATCGTCAAATTCTCCCCTCGTCTCTCTCTCTGTTTCTCTTTCTCGTTAGGTCAATCATAAAGGCAATAAAATTTCGGAAGGTGGCCATAAAAACGCCAGGAAATTTTCAAAACTGAAAAACTTTATTTTTTTATGTATATAGATTCTCTTGGCAATATTTCGTAAAGATTCTCTTAGCAATATTTCGTAAAGATTTTCTTGGTAATATTTCGTAAAGATTCTCTTGTTAACATTTGGTAAAGATTCTCTTGGCAATATTTCGTAAATATTTTCTCATTAATATTTCGTAAAGATTCTTTTGTCAGAATTCCGTAAAGATTCTCTTTTTCTTGTTAGCACCACTTTCTTTTTCCATGGTAATATTAGTGTTTCCGGTGATGACTAAAAAAATGTATATATGTATGTCTAATTGTATTTGATATTGTTGAATAAACCTATAATAATAATAATAATAATAATGACTCATTTCCGGGTTGGGCCTTGCGTAGGAGGTTGGAAGGTTTAGAGAGAAATATTTTTTTATGTTAGTGGAGTGGAGATTCTCTTGGCAATATTTCGTAAAGATTCTCTTAGCAACATTTGGTAAAGATTCTCTTGGCAATATTTCGTAAATATTTTCTCATTAATATTTCGTAAAGATTTTTTTGTCAGAATTCCGTAATTCCGTTTTTATGTATATAGATTCTCTTGGCAATATTTCGTAAAGATTCTCTTAGCGTTATTTCGTAAAGATTCTCTGAGTCTGAGTCAGATGTGTACTCGGGAGTTAGTGTTTCCGGTAATGACTCATTTCCGGAGTAGGAGGTTGGAAGGTTTAGAGAGAAATATTTTTTATGTATATTGATATATACCCAGGTGTGCTTGGCCTACGGCGTAGCTCGCTTCGCTTCGCTTCGCTTCGCTTGGCAATATTTCGTAAAGATTCTCTTAGCAATATTTCGTAAAGATTCTCTTGGTAATATTTTGTAAAGATTCTCTTGTTAACATTTAATAAAGATTCTCTTGGCAATATTTCGTAAATATTTTCTCATTAATATTTCGTAAAGATTCTTTTGTCAAAATTCCGTAAAGATTCTCTTTTTCTTGTTAGCACCACTTTCTTTTTCCATGGTAATATTATTTACGTATTAGAGAAATATCTTTTTATGTTAGTGGAGTGGAGATTCTCTTGGCAATATTTCGTAAAGATTCTCTTAGCAATATTTCGTAAAGATTCTCTTGGTAATATTTCGTAAAGATTCTCTTGTTAACATTTGGTAAAGATTCTCTTGGCAATATTTCGCAAATATTTTCTCATTAATATTTCGTAAAGATTCTTTTGTCAGAATTCCGTAATTCCGTTTTTATGTATATAGATTCTCTTGACAATATTTCGTAAAGATTCTCTTAGCGTTATTTCGTAAAGATTCTTTTGGTAATATTTCGTAAAGATTCTCTTGTTAACATTTGGGAAAGATTCTCTTGGCAATATTTCGTAAATATTTTCGGAGTAGGAGGTTGGAAGGTTTAATCTTCTTCACATCAGTAACCCACTTCCAGAAATGCCGATTTCTTCGTACCTTTTCCGCTGGTGCTTCACACTTGGCCTGCGGCGCTGCGCCTTAGGCGCGGGCGCTGCGCGCCTTGGGCTACGCCCCTTTTTTGGAAAATAAAGTTCTTCTTCGCGTTCTTCTTCGAGTTCTTCTTCGAGTTCTTCGAGTTCTTCTTCGAGTTCTTCGAGTTCTTTTTCGAGTTCTTCGAGTTCTTCTTCGAGTTCTTCGAATTCTTCTTCGAGTTCTTCTTCGAGTTCTTTGAATTCTTCTTCGAGTTCTTCTTCGAGTTCTTCTTCGAGTTCTTCTTCGAGTTCTTCGAGTTCTTCGAGTTCTTCGAGTTCTTCTTCGAGTTCTTCTTCTTCGAGTTCTTCTTCTTCGAGTTCTTCTTCGAGTTCTTCTCTTTCGAGTTCTTCGAGTTCTTCTTTTTCGAGTTCTTCGAGTTCTTCTTTTTCGAGTTCTTCGAGTTCTTCTTTTTCGAGTTCTTCGAGTTCTTCGAGTTCTTCTTCTTCGACTTTTTCGATTTCTTCTTCGAGTTCTACTTCTTCTTCTTCTTCGAGTTCTTCGAGTTCTTCTTCTTCCTCTTCTTCGAGTTCTTCGAGTTCTTCTTCTTCGAGTTCTTCTTCTTCTTCTTCTTCTTCTTCTTCTTCTTCTTCTTCTTCTTCTTCTTCTTCTTCTTCTTCTTCTTCTTCTTCTTCTTCTTCTTCTTCGAGTTCTTCCTCTTCTTCTTCTTCGATTTCTTCGAGTTCTTCTTCTTCTTCGAGTTCTTCTTCTTCACCGTAGTTGGCGGTGTAACCGATTTACCACCAAACGCGAAGGTGTGACCGAATTACCACCGGACGGCGTAAGCAACCATTAAATTTTTTTATATTAGATACACCCATGTTGTTGTGTGCTTAGGTGTGCTTAGCCTATGGCGTAGCTCGCTTCGCTCGCTCTTCATTAGAGTACATATAATTTTTGCTATTTCGTAACATATTACAAAGGAGTCTTCAAAATCTCCCGAAGGAGTCTCTAGTCTCCAGAAGTAGTCGTCAAAGTCTCCCGACGTCAAATTCTCCCGTCGTGTGTCTCTCTCTCTCTTTCTCTCTTTCTTTCTCGTTAGGTCAATCATAAAGGCAATACATTTTTTTAATCGTTTATGTTATGTCACATAGGACCCGCGGAAATTCCACGGTTATTCAACTTTTAAGTATTACGAAGGAGTCTTCAAAATCTCCTAAAGGAGCCTTCAGTCTCCAAAAGGAGTCGTCAAAGTCTCCCGACGGTGTCGTCAAATTCTCTCGCTCTTTCTCTCTCTCTCTCCTTCTCTTTTTCGTTAGGTCAATTATAAAGGCAAAAAAGATTTTTGAATCGTTTATGTCATGTCACAATAAACATTTATAGACGTTCGAATACTGTTTATTTATTTGTGTATTTATTTATTTATCTCCTTATTTTCGTGAAGTTCTGTTAGGAGCTCAGAAAGCAACGCGACATGACGTCACACGTTAAGCTTTGAATAAATGGAAATTCCACGGGATTTACGAAAGAGTCTTCAAAATCTCCCGAGGGAGTCTTCATGTTGTTGTGTATAGTAACCGTGGGAGTCGTTTTCTTCCAGACCGTCCCCGCGCCAGATCACTGTTAAAACACTCACCCCGGTCCATGACCCCCTGTTACCTTTTGTCGAGGTCACGCACTTTCGTTCAAAAATTTTAGTTTTGACCATTTTCATTTTTATATATATAATTAACTTTCTTTAGGTTTTGCTCTGTTACCGTGCCTGCTGTTTGCTAACGCACGATATGAATGCATGTATGTATATATGTATTTACGTACGTACGTATTTATGCATGTATGTACGTATGTATATATATATATATATATATATATATATATTATATATGTATATATATATATATGTATATATATATATATATGTATATATATGTATATATTATATATGTATATGTATATATATATATATATGTTGATGAAGGTGGAAAAAGAAGTCATGAGTCTAGTTCAGAGTTCCTGAGTTTATTCCTAACCGGTTTCGCTCTATGCTTCTGAAGAAGCATAGAGCGAAACCGGTCAGGAATAAACTCAGGAACTCGGAACTAGACCCGTGACTTCTTTTTCCACCTTCATCAACTTGTCACAATGTACCAGCATATATATATATATATATATATATATATATATATATGTGTGTGTGTGTGTGTGTGTGTGTGTGTGTGTGTGTGTGTGTGTGTGTGTGTGTGTGTGTGTGCGTGCGCGCGTTTATGTATGTATGTACTAAAGTATTTAATTTTGTGTCTGGTATGTATACTTGTATGCATATGAATGTGTGTGTGTGTGTGTGTGTGTTTGTGTGTGTGTGTGTACATAGAATTCATCCACTAAATTTGATAACTTGTTATTCTTTAGAGACTGTACCCAGAAAATTATTTTGTGGCTACAAATTGGTTTTGTTCGAGGCTTCATTGTTAAGATAAGAAAAAGTGGATGGCACGCCGAAGACCGCAGTTTACATATGCGTTTCTCTTTTTCCTCCTCTCCGCTTTTAAACTTCCAGTAATTGAAGGGATGGACCCATGCCAATTTCATTTAGAGGTGGATACAAGTAAACTGAAGGAAAAATGCATGTTTTTGAGTGAAAGGTAACTATAGCGCACATGTAGCTTATATAGGTGGCTGCCAGTTGCCACGATGTTCGATTTTAAAAGAGGAAGATTCTTACTTAATAATAGAATCGAGTACGATCTAGAGCGGTCCCTTGGTTGTTTTCGAAACTTGTGACAAGGGTTGGAAAGGTGATTCCTGAAAATAATATTTCTGTTTCAATTTCGTAAGTAAATACCCAGTCCTACATTCGAACGCATAGATGGAACGTGTTAAATAAATAGTGATTATTATGGTGATGATAATAGCGATTGTGATGATGACTGATTATGACAATGATGATGACAGTGTTGATGATAACGGTGATGACAGTGATTGATGACTGATGATGATGACGGTGACATGATGATGACGATGATGACGATGATGACAATAATGATGATGATGATGATGATGAGAATAATGATGCTTTGGTTTTACATCACAAACTCACTTGTTTAAGACAAGGAGAGTGCCTTACAAAAGGACTTTTGATTTGGTGGTTGGGAACCTGCTCAGGGTGGCCTTTCCTAACCTCAGTGACGTCATCGGTGTTCCAATCAGAGTGTTTAAACTTTCAGTTGGTTGCCATGCTCGTGTACCAATAATGGACTATTTAGTCATTTTTTTCCCTCTCCTACCTCATTGGCACCGCTCAAACTCAAAGTGTTAATCAGAAAAAGGTGGCCTTAATTCATGCTATCAACCTGATGACGATAAGGCTCATTTATATTTGTTCCCTGGCTGAGTGGGTTAGGGCGTCGTTACTTGCGGCGAAGGTCGAGGGGATGGTGGTTCGAATCCTGCCACCAGCGAAGTTGAACCAAGGGCATGGTTCATTAAATTCCACGCTACAAAGCCCTCTGTGAGGGGCACCGTCCTAGCCTTCCGATAAGGGGGAGTTTGTGACGTTAAACCATATCATCATCATCATCATATTTGTTCGGATTATATTATCAGTCTGTGAAACTCAACAATGATTGTAAAATCAGGAGGGAAACCGAACTCGTAGGGTAAACTGCAAATTGTTCTGTAATGTATTTTCAGAATGTATATATGAACACCTTCGTCACAAGGATGAATAAAATCGTCTGGCGACAGCTAGACACCATGCACGAAAGTGAATTGGGTCTATTCTTATTCGATAGTAGGTTTTAAGAATGAATTATTCACAAGAATCTCTTTAATACTTCATCGTCCCTAGGGAATACATGCATATGTAACTGGAACAAATATTTACACCCGACTTATTCTTGGCATAACAAAGAATGGCAAAGGAATGAAAGAGAAGAAAGCGAAATATATGTCCCATCCCGTTAGTCATAACTTGTTTTTTTTTCTTTCTTTTCAGTTACGACGCTCGATTGACTGGTCGTCCGGAGCAGAGACATCACCTGAAGGACAACACGGGACTTGGTGGTCGAGTACACTTTCATCACTCCCGCGGACCGCCAGATCCACATACTCTCACTATTTCGAGGTAAGCGTTAATGGTCCGTTTCTACTTATATATTGGGATGTTTGTGTGTTTGTCGGTATCGAAGAGCATGTGCCCCTCCGCCTGTTGCCATTGGTTTTCTGTTCTTGGAAAGTTTTATTTGTTTGAGCACAGGCATATAGGTACATGCACACGCACACCATACACACACACACGCGCATACTCGTACACACACATGCGCACACACACACACACACATGCATACTCGTACACACACATGCGCGCGCACACACACACACACACACACACACACACACACACACACACACACACACACACACTTAGGTTACTTAGGTGATGGCTTCTAGGGGCTTTCAGCCGATGACGGCTCTCCAAGCCCCCCACGTAGAATATCTAAAGTCCAAAATCTGATTTCATCACTGCATTCTCCAAGTCATACGAAGCAGTGAAGAAGTGTGTCTTCAGTCTCTTCTTGAAGATGGTCGTAGTTACAGCCATTTTAACATTTTCAGGAAGTTTATTATAGAGACGGGGGGCACTATTAACAAACGCTCTACGCCCAGATTCTCTATAAAACCTTGGCTCTAATAGTCTATTCACTTCAATACTGTGTCGCAAGGCTATATCACTATCTATTCGGAAGTCCACGAGCATATCACACATATAATTAGGCCTCCCAAACTTCAATGCCTGATACACCATAACACACTGTTTATACAAGATACGTGCTTTGACTGGGAGCCAATGCAGCTGTATTAACACTGGAGTTATCCGTTCCCTTCTAGACTGACCCTCTATCAGTCTCGCAGCTCTATTCATAATTAATTGAAGCTTCTTCAATAAGTAGTTAGGAAGACCATAATATAAAGAGTTGCAGTGTTCCAGTTTACCCAACACATGGTTATAAATAAGCTTCCTCATAGAATTCTCATCAAGGTATTTCCTTACAAACGCTAAGTTTCTCAAATGATAGCCAGCTACTTGCACCGTCTGATTTATCTGTTCTCTCATCATACACACACACGCACACACACACACACACACACACACACACACACACACACACACACACACACACACACACACACACACACACACACACACACACACACACACACACACACACACACACACACGTACACACACACACACATACGTACACACACACAGACATACACACACACAGAGGGACAACCCAAATTGTTTTAGTCAAGGCATACAAAAAAAAATCGAAAGGTCATTGAGTCACTTTACACAACTCATCACCAACAAAAGAACAGGAGATCTTAATTAGACAAAAGTCACAGCGACATTTACCCTCCAATAATGTCACCTGGGACCATCCGACTCAACTGTCCCTCTCGTCACCTTGTTGAATTTGGTCTAGTGATTATTGAGTAGTAGGGAGGTGAAATAAACACCGAGGATCGTTAAAGTTTTAAATACTGACACTGCGCTCTTAACGGAGCTTCTTCAAAGTGTACATACATGGTCAGAAAATCAACATTTTATACCTCGCATCATTCAGCGTTCCTTCCTTAACCCACCCCATCCCTTCTTCTCGTACCCTTCAACTCCCGTAGTACCATCCAGCCGGACGTTTTGGACAGCTTAATAAAACCATCCCCAAGAGGCTCTGTTAAGACCGAAACGTCAGTAATTAAAACTTTCAACGATTCTCGGTGTTTATCTTACCACCATACCACTCATTTTTTCGTCCATTCTTCAACTAGTCATTATTCAATCAATCAATCAATCAATCAAATCAGCCATCCTGAGTCCTCTGCTGAACAAAGGCCTCCTTCATAGCATTCCATGATTCACACAACCGTACCATCCTCTGCCACGTCACTCCCTCGAATTTCTTTATTTCGTTTCTCCACCTTCTGTCTGGTCTCCCTCTTCCACGCTTCCTATCTCGCGGCGTCCACTCAGTAACACACTTGCTCCATCGCTGATCAGTCGTTATTATTAATGTTTAATTGCGCATAGAACAAGAGGTACATTTGCCTCTTTCTCCTGCATCCAACAGAACCTACTTATTCTTTATCTCCTCACTAGACATCAGTGAGTTTGTATTTAAGAACATAAAAACATAAGAAATAAAGGAGACTGCAAAAGACCACAAGGCCTACACTAGGCAGCTCCGTATCCATCACCACCTGTCATCCCCATCCATAAAGTTGTCTAGTCGTTTTTTAAAACAACTGATAGTTTCAGCGCTTACTACGTGGTTACTAAGTTTATTCCATTCATCGACCACCCTATTTGTAAACCAATTCTTGCCTATTTCCTTCTTAAATCTAAATTTATCCAGTTTATACCCATTACTGCGAGTCCTGCCCTGTTGTTTTATTATGATGACCTTGTTTGCATCACCCTTGTTATAGCCTTTGATCCACTTGAACACTTCTATTAGATCACCCCGCACTCTGCGTCTTTCCAGAGAGTGTAAGTTTAGGTGCCTAAGCCTCTCTTCGTAAGGCAAATTTCCGAGTCCTTGTATCATTTTGGTAATTCTTCTCTGTACTGATTCTAGTGAATTTATGTCCATTCTGTAGGACGGAGACCAAAACTGTACCGCATAGTCAAGGATGGGTCTAACTATCGCTAGATAGAGTTTAATAATTACCTCTGCACTTCTATTCGTTACCGTCCTAGCAATGAAGCCTAATGCTCCGTTTGCTTTATTTCTGGCGCTAATGCACTGCTTCCTGGTTTTAAGGTCCGGACTCACCAGAACTCCCAAGTCCCTCTCGCACTCAGATTTTTCTAAAAACGTGTTATCTAAGTTGTATCTATTTTCGGGGTTGTGTAGCCCTACGTTTAACACGCTACACTTAGAGATATTGAAGTTCATTTGCCATTTCACCGACCATGTTAACAGTTTATTAAGATCATCCTGCAGAATCTGGGCGTCTTCTCCTGACCTAATTAGGCGTCCTATTTTAGTGTCGTCCGCAAACTTACTAACATCACTATTTAACCCATCGTCTAAGTCGTTTATATACATAATGAACAACAAGGGACCCAAAACAGAGCCCTGGGGGACCCCGCTAGTAACATTGCCCCACCTAGATTTTATTCCATTTATGGTGACCCGCTGTTTTCTGTTACTAATCCAAGCTCTAATCCATTCTAGCACTTTTCCTCCTATGCCATGGGCTTTGATTTTATTTAGTAGTCTCTGGTGTGGCACTTTGTCGAACGCTTTGCTAAAGTCAAGGTAAATAACATCGTAATTTTCATTGTTGTCTGACGCCTTATATACCTTAGTGTAAAAGGATAGAAGATTAGTCACGCATGACTTACCTTTGGAGAAACCATTCTGTGAATCACGAATTAAATTATGCCCTTCAATGTGTTCTCTGAGTCTATTTACTATTATTGATTCAAGCATTTTTCCTATAACCGATGTCAAACTGATTGGCCTGTAGTTGCATATGGTCGATCTATCACCCTTTTTAAAAACAGGAACAACGTTTGCCTGCCTCCAAGCAGTTGGAACAGAACCAGTGTCTACCGATTTATTGAATATTTCAGTTAACTGGTCGCAGATTTCAAATTTACACTCTTTAAGCATTCTTGGAAAAATTTCGTCCGGACCCGGAGATTTTGTAGCTTTAAGTCTGTCAATCTGCTTGATAACTTCTTCTTTACTAATGCTGATATTAGTTAGGCTATTTTCTTCATCCCCTCTGAAAATCGGATCGCAGTCAGGTACTTTATCTAACCTCTCATTAGTAAACACCGATATAAAATAATTGTTAAACTCCTCACTCATTTTTTCTTCCGATTCTATCATGACATTTTCATCGTTTTTAATTGGTCCTATTCTTTCTTTATTTTTTGTTCTATAGAGGTGAAAGAAACCCTTTGGGTTGGATTTTGCTTGACTGGCAACCTTGATTTCATAATTACGTTTCGCTGAACGTGTATTCCTTTTAACCAGCTTTGCCATTTCGTTATATCTTGATCTAAGGTGTGATTCCCCGTTTTTTATTTTTACGTAAAGTCCTCTTTTAATTCCGATCTCATGTTTCAATCTGTCCGTCATCCATTTGGGAGTATTACTATTTTTCCGTATTGACTTTAGGGGGATAAATGTGTTTTGTGCATTGATAATTAGATCAGTTAGATTGTTATACATTTCATCTAAAGTACTGACCTGATTTTTGGGCCCTCGCCCCGAATCGACCTGACCTAAGGTATGCGTATTACTCTCTGTGACCCAGACCTGACCTAAGGTATGCGTATTTCCCTCCTTGACCCAGACCTGACCTAAGGTATGCGTATCCTCCTTGACCCACTTCTGACTATCAGCCCCGCAACGAGAATCAAGAATGTTTGAAACGTCCGGATTGTTTTTCGTATTCAATTTCAAATAGGTTTTTATATTGTCAAAGTTTGCTTTCCTGAAGTCTGGTACTTGAACGTTATTTGTACTTTTTATTTTTTCCCAAATAATATTAAATCTTATTTCTTGATGATCGCTAAAGCCTAGACTATCGCCCACTATTACGCTGCTAATTTGGTGCTCATTATTTGTTAGAATTAAGTCCAGGGTATTTTGTCCCCTCGTAGGATCGGTAATCATTTGTTTTAGGAAATTATCCTGCACCACATCTAGGAATTTCTTCGCTTCATGATCTCCTATTAAAGTTTCCCAGTCAATGTTTCTATAGTTAAAATCTCCCATGATTACAACGTTTTTGTACTGGGACGCTCTGTGAATTTCATGAATTAGGGAATCAGTCTGCTCAATGCTAAGGTTAGGAGGTCTATACAAGACGCCAATAATAACTTTCTTATTCTTGCCTATAATCTCTACCCAAATAGATTCCGTACAGTCCTCTTCCTTAATCGAATTGTTGATAATACAGTTTAATGTATTTTTAACGAAAAGTGCTACACCTCCCCCATTCCTGCCGACCCTATCCTTATTAAAAAACTTATATACTTCAATTTCGAGTTCCGGAAGGAAATGTTTATCAGCCATGTTGATCCAGGATTCAGTAATGGCTATAATATCGAAATTTTCTACGCATGCTTTACCTCGCAGCAAATAAATTTTGTTAATTATGCTCCTACTATTTGTATAGTAAACTTTAAGTTTATCTTCCCTCCACCTGCTTTGGTGATTTTTTGTACAGTCCTCTAAGTTGTTTCTATTGCCTAAACTATATTCCGATACTTCCCCCCCTACTCCCACATAATCTATCCGAAAAAACCCTGTAGGATGCCTACTTCTCGCTCAAGGGATTCAGCAAGGAGCCGAAATCCTTTGGGAGACAAGTGCACTCCGTCCCTTGTGTATAGGTGATTCTTACCATAAAAGCGGTCCCAGTTGTCGACAAATGCCCATCCATTAGCCTTACAATGTTTTGCCAGCCTGCAATTCATTGCAATAGCCCTGGAATGCCACATGCCTCCAACTCTACGCCTCGGAAGGATTCCACATACTACAGGAACACCTCCCCTATTTCTGATCTTGTCTAGCGCATCTCGGTACCGCGCAAATAATTCCTCACTCCCTAACTTACCTTTCTGGATGTAAAGTTTGCTCCAATTTTGTGGCCAGCTTAAACCTAAACAGTTTTTCTAACTTACCTAATAATTCCTCACTTCCTAACTTACATTTCTGGATGTAAAGTTTGCTCCAATTTTGTGGCCAGCTTAAACCTAAACAGTTTTTCTATAGTTTGAAATCGGTTCAAGCTGAGATACTATTCTTATGCCAAATGGGATCGTAACAATAGTGAATGGTAGAGAATTCCTCTTCTTTTGATGAAAGAAGAGAACAGATACTTTGTTCCACTTGAGTGTGCAAGGAGACTCGTTGACTTTCTTATTATTTACTCATAACCAATGTCTTTACTTAACCCTGAACAGGGAACGTCCAAATTTATGATTTTGCATGGAAGTTGTACCACTTCTGGCACGCCCATTTTACTTAATAACTTGGGGCAATTCTTCCCATAAACTTTTGGTTTTTACTGTTTCTAAAAGTGGGCGTGCCAGAAGTGGTACAATTTCCATGCAAAATCATAAATTTGGACGTTCCCTGTTCAGGGTTAAGGAGTTAACACATTTTAATTGGGAGGTAGCACGACTCAATAGCGCAGTTGGTAAGGTTCCCAGCTGCCACTACGGCGGTCCGGGTTTGATTTACGCCCAGGGCTGAAATGATTTCAGTATCGCTGCGCTGCGAATCGTTACTCCAACTCTCGTGGGCGGGGAGTTGGGTGTGTGTGTGTGCGTGTAAGGTCACAGCATTACCCATAGATCGGTCATATATGAGCTCTGAGCTCTCATCCGGGAGGGAAATAGCTGTCGATCACGAGTCAAACACGTGATCCAAGACCATAATGAATCACACTGGACATCCACGGAATTCACCAGTGGCAACAGTTGAAAGTTTGTGTGAGTAAAAATGACCTCTGTTAAAATATTTAAATTTTCAAATCTTCAGATATCAAATTATTTTTCCGTCATATGTGGCAAAGCTGAATAATGAACTAAGAGGTTGTAAACCTATACGTATGTTGGACATACTGTTGAAATGCACTTAGAGAAGTCTAGATTTCTGCAAGTGAAGTCATATTCTAGTTATTCAAATAGAGGCTGGAGGTAGGGTGTCGGAGGAAAAATAGCCCAATATAATAGCCCCTTTAGCTGGATATGATACAGTTTCACCTTTTTCAAGAAAGTAGCAGTTACCGGCAAGACTGACGAGTTAAACACCATATGAGGACGGAGCCTTTATTTGCACGACGTTTCGCTTATTACAGCGTTTTCGATACTCGTCAGTTTCACCTTCCCAGTGGGAACCACGTGTAGGATTCTGACTGCTAAGTTTGATGTAGTCAGTATTTGGGAGGTTTCAGTAGCACCTTTATGAACGAGAGAAGAGTGGAGTATTCTTTTATGGATGTAGAATGATGTCCTTCCTTTCTGTTGCCCTATTCAAACCTCTCCTGTATCATTTGTAGGATTTCAAATCTTTGGCGCGATGGTGTCTCCAAGCATAAAAAGGATTTTGTTTTCGAAAAATGAAAAAAAGAGGGGAGCAAAATTTACCCGTTGATAGCGGAAACTGTTCGTATAGAATTTTTCGAGATGCATCCTGGTGATTTTCTTTACTTTAGCATCGATCGTCCTCACCGTTTTCTTGGTGAAATTCCACCTCGATGATCTTGTACATGGCTGAAATTCTTCCCTACATATTTTGACTGGCTACCGTTTGAAGCGGCCTTGCTGTGGATGTGCTGTGTCTGGCGACACTGCTTCTGACCCAGGGCAGTGGACAAGGTGCAGGGATGACCCGTCATTCAGGAGGTGCTAAGATAAGAGGGAGGGTGGAGGGGTGTGGAGTGTATTCAGGGATGGAATGGGTGGGAATGATTTTATGCCTTCTTTTTTTTGGCTACCCCCCTTGTAAGGGGGAAAAAGCCTTGGTATATGTATGTATGTATGTACCGTTTGCCAATATTATTCAGCTGAGAGAAACCGGCTTATGTTTGTGTCAATTGACATTTGGAAAAAGACTCTCCTACTGGTATTCGAACCCTCGCCTGAGCGGCTTGCTTCTTACAATGGCGTGATGGTACGATCTTCGTCTTGTAAGAAGCAAGCCGCTCAGGCGAGGGCTCGAATCCCAGTAGGAGAGTATATTTCCAAACCGGCTTATGTTAATTACCACTTTCCGCGTTCATTGTTCAAATGACCAGAGCTCTAGCGCTCACCCGATTTCATACGACGAAAGTCCTTAAATCCAGAGGGGTAACATCCATTAAGTCCAGCTATATTTTTTTGGTTATCCTGGCTCCATTTGAACAGGAAACAGGCTTTCAGAATCACATCCTGATAAAAATCCTTCCCCGCAGTTGTACACTAAGTACCTGATGGGATGATCTTCTAGCTTTCCGTAGTGTAGTGTTTCGCTCCATCCTTACTGTAATCCATTTCCGGACGTGACGACCACTCCCTGTCACCATTACAAAGGATTACAAAGGATTACAAAGGCGAAGCATGCAGACAGGAAACCTTTTGGTCCATATCTAGGTCGGATGCGAAAATATCATAGTAATGATAAATAAATAAATAAATGAATGAATAAATAAAAACTATAATAATGTAGATAATAAAATACATAGATAAATGCATAGGTATATATTTAAATAGTAAATAAACAGGTAAATAGTAAATAATAATAGATTGACATATAACTAATAATTAATGAGAATCAAGCAAATAATAATGAACAGACAAATAATAACAAAACAAATAAACAAATGATATAAAATAAATGATAGTCATTACAGCATATTGCTTAGGTCACCAAAAACTAGAATGGTAACAACAGTATAACTTCTTTTGGTCAATCCCTTCAGCTCCCGTCTTTGTTTTTGAGCTAAAACCTCCTTTGCTGGCATGACGTAATAACGCTTTATTTGTCCATCTGAAAAAAATAGTGAGTAAAAATTCAAACTGTCTTATAAATATTAAGGATATGCAATATGGATTTTTTTTTCCATGTTTACAAAGACCACTTATTGTGTGAAAGAAATCAGAACAACGTATGGTAACCGTCGTAGCTGGAATGATAACGTGGTACACCCAAGCCTTATTCGTGATGTTTACTGCACGTGTGCAGCAGAGAAGAGATACAAGACCACTATATCATTGTGTGATAGAGTACAGAGTAACATGCGATGCTCGCCGCAACTAGAATAATATATGGCACACACAAATTGACATATGACACTTATTGGCCAAGACATGACACGCCCTGACAAACGACACGCACACATTTGGGGGCAGCCACTTGTTGGAGCAAACCCAAAGCTCTCCACTTTCCTTCACACGGCGCTAATTTTCCTTCGGCGTCAAAGAAGGCGGTCTTTGATCTCCGGCCTTCTCGTCTCAAAGGTGTTGTCATGGTTACACAAGGTCAGGTCAAAAAGGGTCCGCTGCTGCTGCTGAGAGGGGAAGCCAAGAAGATCGTGGTTATGAGAAGCCGCGGGATTAGATTTGCTGATATAAATTGTGGTGAAGGACCAGTTTCACACACCGTAATGGTTGAATTGGACTATGGTTGGATTAGGACGTAAATAAGACAAAAGGTTATGAAAGTACGTATGGGTAGGAGCTTGTTTTGTTTATTCGAGGGAATAGGATCGTTGAATTGGACTGGCTGGATTAGAACGTAAATAAGATAAAAGGTTATGAAAGTACGTATGGGTAGGAGCTTGTTTTATTTATTCGTGGGAATAGGATCGTTGAATTGGACTGTGGCTGGATTAGAACGTAAATCAGATAAAAGGTTATGAAAGTACGTATGGGTAGGAGCTTCTTTTGTTTATTCGTGGGAATAGGATCGTTGAATTGGACTGTGGCTGGATTAGAACGTAAATAAGATAAAAGGTTATGAAAGTACGTATGGGCAGGAACTTGTTTTGTTTATTCGTGGGAATAGGATCGATGATGCTTGCAAACGTGTACTGCGGTTAAAGCTGAACGGAGATTTGATTTCTTATCGAAGAAGACGAGGTGAGGTTTGGAAAAGGGACACCAAAAGCGAAAGCCAGTTGTCTAAGCCATTTTGTTTTTACCATATACCAAAATATCATTCCACTTTCCCCCTT
>NC_134787.1:61379310-61399310 GCF_046742065.1 Oratosquilla oratoria
CTGTAGGCTTAGGCAACGCTAAGTGGGGGGTCTTCGGAGACTTGAACGGCAGCCCACGGCATGCCAACACCGCTGGTAAGAGCCATGAGCCAGAGAACCCTTCCCGAGGATTCTTGTCTCCATCTCAGACGAAGGGAACGATTAGACCAGTGGTTCCCAAACTTTTTTCTGTCATTTCCCCCTGCACCCAGGTGTAACCGTTGAATAGGTTGTGTAACCGTTGGATAGGTTTGTTGGTTACGTAAGGAGGACTTAATGCGGGCGAGATAAACTCCAAAACGGGAGTTTTCTACTTTTAATTAACAATTGAGGCAAATCTGGTTTGCAAATATGATAAAGGTACAAATGGGCCCTGTGGGCAGATTACAATAAGTGCCAGGCCTTGACCTAGGGCACAATAGGCTGGCAGCCTACTCGGTCTACCCAGCTCTGACGATTGGTCGGTAGGCTCGTGACCTACCCAGCCTCTCCCCCGTGACATGGGTGTTAAAGGTTATATAGGTTGTTAGTAGGTTACTGTAAGCAAAGGCGTTAGTCTCGCTATTCTATGCATTAGGGTCAGTTTATATATGAGGGTTAGTCCTATAGTTAGTGGATATTGTTAGGTATATTATATCTATGTTAGTTTATGCGTAATATACTAGGGCAGTTATAATAAAGGATTTTAATAGGTTAGTCTGGTGACATTGGGTATCTATCTTGTTTGTCATGAAATATGCTGCGTTAGGGGTATGTTGTGGGAAATGCAAGGTTAGCAAGAAGGGGAGTCTCGCTATGTTGCAAGCCTGTGGATCACGTGCGTGGTGGGTGATGGTTAGTGATGGATACACAGGTCAATTATCCAGATTTCCCCCCTTCATGTGTAGCAGGGAAAGAGTAGTTAAAATACACTGACTATTTACTAATTTATTTTTCAAATGTACAAATATACTGATAAAAAGTCATTATCTCTCTCTCTCTCTCTCTCTCTCTCTCTCTCTCTCTCTCTCTCTCTCTCTCTCAGACATGAGAAAATCCATCAGAGATTTTTTTAGTTAGTAGGTAGTGTAATTATTTCCCCCTGGTAGCTTCAAATTTCCCCCAGTTTGGGAACCACTGGATTAGACCATTTACTATACCACACACGAGGCTGTAGTAAGTGACACTATCTTCAGTAACCAATCACAGCAGTGCAGAATTATATTTAGGGTTAATATCCAATTGGCACTTTTGCTCCACTACGTAGATGCATATAGTACGGTGTGCAGTCGAGCAAAAGTCTACGGGGGATTTAGATCTTATAAAAAGAGACGTGCATCCCTCTTCCGATCATTCATCATTTCTGTTGTCTGCTGCCTCTTCATATCATTATGAAGTTGAAAATAGATTTCCATTTAACAGTTTAAAAGTGAGCAGGCTCCCATTGTTTTGCACTGCCGATGGACTATCCTTCCAGCTACTCGCCCACTTATACACCTACGTACACATCAATCTACCTACCTATATATATATATATATATATATATATAATATATATATATATATATATATACATATATATGTATATATATATATACATACATACATATACCAAGGCGTTTTCCACCTTTCAAGGGAGGTTGCCAAAAAGGGAAAGGCATAAAAACACTCCCACCCATTTCATCCCTAAATACACTCCACACCCCTCCCACCCTCCCTCTCATCTGAGCACCTCCTGGATGACGGGTCATCCCTGCGCCTTGCCCACCGCCCTGGGTCAGAAGCAGTGTCGCAAGACACAGCACATCCACAGCAAGGCCGCTTCATTTAATCGGCGACCCCCCCTCACCGTCCCCCCTTGCATATAAGGAGAGGACGGGGAGAAATCCCTTCGGGCTGCGTCAAAATTTACTCACACATACTACCACCCCCCCGCCCATTCCTCCTCATGCAATCACAACATCATCCATATACAACCATTCTCCACTCACCTCTGTCTTCCGTCCTCTCCCTTCCTTCCTCAACAGACATTCCCCTCTTCCCCAAAGCCCCCTTCACCCCATCCATCCACCTCATCCTAGGACGTCCCCTCATGTTTACTCCCTCCACATCTGCCTTCCATACCTCTTTTACTAGTCTTTCTTCACTCATTCTTTCCATGTGTCCAAACCATCCTAATATTCTTTCATCAACCCTATCTCCCAGCTCCTTTTTCACCCCTGTTCTCCTCCTCACCTCCTCATTTCTCACTCTATCTAGCCTAGTAACCCCCACCATACTTCTCAGACACCTCATCTCAAACACATTCAAACTCCTTCTCTCTTCTTCTCTTATGTTCCACGTTTCTGCCCCATACAGTGCTGTTGGCACAATTACTCCTTCATACAGTCTCCTCTTCGCATCCATTCCTAAATGTCTATTCCTCATTACACTCTTTAATCCACCAAAGCATTTACTTGCTTCTCTCAATCTACATTCTACCTCCACCTTCACTCCACCTTTTCCTGCTACACTTGCACCCAAGTATCTAAAACTATCCACTTCCTCCAGTCGCTCTCCCTTAATGTTCACTTCCAGTCTACTGCCACTTTCACCCCTTGTACATCTCATCACCTTACTTTTACCCACATTTATCTTTAGCTTTCTTCTATCACATACTCTCCCAAACTCTGACAACACCTTACTCAATCCCACCTCCGACCCTGAAACAAGCGCAGAGTCGTCCGCAAACACAAGCTGGCTCACCTCCCACTTTTCTCCATTTTCTTTAACCATCTCCAATCCCTGACCCACTACCCTAGCATTTGTATATATATATATATATATATATATATATATATATATATATATATATACACATATATATATATATACACATATATAATGTGTGTGTATGTGGTTATGCATTAATATATATATAGGTATGTAGTGTTTATGTATATATGTGCGTATGTACGTATATATATAGTATATATGTAATGTATAGCGGAATATATAACGCAGAATAGTGCACAATCTGAGGGTTTGGATGATGAAGATCATAGACGAAACAGTGTGAAAGTGACTTGCAGACACAGAAAATTGAAATGAAGTAAAATGGTCGAGATCGGTTCTTAAAGAAGCACATGTGGTATGAAAAATCGATAATGCATTAGACAAGAAAAAACATTTAAAATTAAGTTATTTTAGAGATGATTTTTATCATCTTGATTGAATACGTAGAGTGAAATGGTAAAGACTAGCATAGTGTGTACATATACCAAACGTGAACTGGAATAGAAACATAGAGGAATTTGAGTTTTTTTTTTTTTTTAGATAAAGGAAAGGGTTAGAAGAAATAAAAAAAAAAATAATCGGAGAAAATGGGGACTGAGCAGACCAAGAAAGCTAAGATACACGAAATAAGAGAAAATTAGGATACACGAAATAAGAGAAAATGCACGTATACACAAAATAAGAGAAAATTAAGATACACGAAATAAGAGAAAATACACGTATACACGAAATAAGAGAAAATATCAAAGTATTGTATGGAAAATGGAAGACGAAGAAAATTTTGAATTTAGGTGACACAAAAATAGTGAACATTGAACAGGATTGCGGGACATTTAGGTTTGAATCATCTTACTCGACCACTATTGGCTATGGCCTATTTCATGTTAATTTGCTCATTTGTCAGAGGAGAGCAAATTAAAGAACAGAGACTGTCAATAAAAAGAAAGTATGCTTATTGGTCATAGCCAAATTAATTGCATCGAGTCAGACACAAAAATAGTGAACATTGAACAGGATTGCGGGACATTTGGGTTTGAGTCATCTTACTCGACACTATTGGCTATGGCCTATTTTATGTCAATTTGATCATTTGTCAGAGGAGAGCAAATTAAAGAACGGAGACTGTCAAATGACTACATCGAATCAGAACCAAATCATAGTTAGGAATCTACTGGCTGGTTTTGCTTGTACTGGATTATATTGAATTGGGTTATACCGTTCCGTGGTGGAGTGGCCTTGTTGCAATTAAGGCCCGTGTGGTTAGCGAAAGCTAATAAAGTTACGCGCGCGAAGAAATGGAGGACAGTCAGTGGAGTGGAAAGTGGAGCCCGAGGTAAGTCTCGCCTTCTGTCAGACGAAGTGGAAGAAGGCTGGGTGGATATGTGGGATGAAACCCCCGGAAAACCGATCTTCGTTGAGAGAAACCGGTTGGTGATGGCGGACAAGTACAGCAAGAGATAGTTTCAATGAAGGGTAGGGACTGGAAGAATAAGAGCTACTAACGAGGTTAAATGGATTTGGTTGAGCGGTTAGAAGTAACAACATTAAGTACAAAGTACTTGTTGTGCTGGTCGATGGGTACGTAAAGATTAATTTGAAATATATATATATATATATATATATATTTTTTCTTTCTCGAAAAATTATATTGGACGGTACCTATATTTAATCCCCCAGTTCTTGTATATGCTTGAAAACCATTGAAGTGATTTTCTGAGAACGCCTAATAACTACTGATAACTAAAAGAAAAATAGAAAGAGTGCATTATCTCCCCACTGGAGCGTAATGTGAATGAAGGCAATTGCACTAAAACCCCATACAAATGGAGTTTACCAATTATCTTGATAGGTTACGTGGCAAATGGTACAGCAGTGACGCAACGAGATTATTTTTATTTTCTATCCAACCTTCACCTCATCCAGCTTTAAGCAGAGCAGTCTAGAGGTTCAAGCGCAAGTATCGATTTCTTATCGGGAGTGCACATGCAGAACCAAAATAGGCTCAGAGAATGCGAACGATGATTGGTAGCGCTCACAAAGAAAACGGCACAAACTCATCACTTAATTGAAAAAAAAAGAATGACGATATGGTTGAACGTCGTGAATTCTCCCTATCAAGAGGCTAGTACGGTGCCCCTTACAGAGGATTTTATAACGTGGAATTTAACGAGCCATGCCCTTGGTCCAACTCGCTGGAGGCAGGGTTCAAACTGCCGTCGCCAACGACCATCCAATAGAAAATAATATATAAAATAAAGTGGCTAGTGGAAGCTCTGGGCACGACCTTAATTAAGTGACAGGCATGATCATAACTCACCTTAATCTCTCTATAGTTATAAACATTGCAGGGGCAGTAGACCAATTTCACATTTCATTGTTATCATCTACTCAGAAAGATCGACCCACTTCGTTTCAGACTACACTTGTTACCACAACCACCCTAGCGCTCTCGAAATTAAAAATGCATTTCCACACAATCTTATCAAGCCGAATATAGCCCTTGTAGGGTGACACAAATCCTCTCTTTCCACAAGAAGTTAACCTACTCTACAGTAGACCAGTATAATTAAACTCGAATAATGTCAGTAGGGATATTTGGTGTGTGTGTGTGTGTGTGTGTGTGTGTGTGTGTGTGTGTGTGTGTGTGTGTGTGTGTGTGTATGTGCGCCCGCGTGTCTGTGTGTGTGGTTGTGTATGCGCGTATGTATGTGTATGAGAATGTACGTACAAGTTGTATGTGCATGCAGATATGTGTGCGTATATGTGTGTGAATGTGTGTATATATATGTGTGTATATCTATATGTTTATGCATATATATATGTATATATATAATATATATATATATATATATATATAAATGTATGTTTGCATATTATAACTTGCCGTGTCTCAGCAGATACAACAAAGAATTTTTTATAAAAGAATAGATAGGTTTCCTTGGTGTAGAACTGAAATATTTTTCATCTGAAACCCTAAAACGCTTCAATTGCTTCGTGATGACACAAGCGGAATTTTTTACCTTCACTACCTGAAGAATACAGCGGAAATAAAGAGAAGCACTTGAAGGCAGAAAAAACGCGCGCTCACACACACACACACACCCACACACACACACACACACACACACACACACACACACACACACACACACACACACACACACACACACACACACACACACACACACACACACACAAAAGGTATTAGAGAGGTTAATGGAGACGGACTAATTATCTTCCACTCTACCTCGTGGATATCAAGAAGTAAGACACCTACCGATAGCGTATAATGCACATGACCGGACACCTCTTTGGAAACCTTCCCCAACCCTCTTCCATGGAGATTTGTATTAGATATACGAGTGTACATCTAGATACAACGTAGTGGCCTCTATTGAATCCGGGATGTCATTTTTTTCACTAATAATAATATCGATTTTGGAACCACACTTGACTGCATCTTTTTATTGACTCATTCTTGATTAGCGATATCAGTTTATGAATAAGAATGTTGTTTTTTATATGTATGATCAGTCAGTATAATTATGTGTTAGCATGTATTCTTTATTATTCAAAGTACATAGATGTCCTTATCTTCAGGCTTGATGACGCATGAGTATTTATATTTGTTACTCAACAAAATGAGGAAAAATGTCTTAATGCTTCAGCAATTTTACTTCATCGGCAGCCCCATGATAGCCGGCAATACACCTTGAGCCGTCCTATAGCACTCTTCACACTTGCGGTTTCAACCGCTGCGGGTTGAACCGAGGCGGTTCAATGACAATGTGAATCAATGGAGGCGTTCACACACAACTGCGCAGTTTTTTCCTTATCTATGGGGTACCGCCTCGGTTTCCGCGCGGTTCAGACCGCTAGTGTGAACAGGGCTTTCTGTCACCGCAGAGTTAGAAGAAGGGGAGGCAGTTTTGTGCAATAAAGGTGTGGAAATTTACTTTGGGGGATAGGTAGCTTGGAGAATATCCTATCCGATGTCCTGCAGTAAGGCTATCAGACGCAGGAACTCATCCTTGGTCCAGCCTTTGAACTTGAGCGAAAATAATGTGTGAGAAAAAAAATCGCGAAATAAAAAAACGCAAAATTCCTATTCAAAACAGAGGATATTCATATTATTTATGAACGCATTAAAACAGATGAGCTTATATATTATGCTCTTTCTTTATCTTGTTCGTAAATTATTCTATTAAAGTTTTTAAAGACATTTGTAACCCAGCTCCATTTTCAAGGATTTTCTGCATCACTGTTAATGGACAAAAATGTCTTTCTTGCCATAAGTAGAGAACATTTTGTGAATAAAATATCATAGCAGAAACGATGCTCTGATATTTTTATCATTAAAGATAATGCAATAAAATTCAAATCTCCTGTTACATGTAGGAAAGATCAGGAAAAGTAAATATATAAACGATAAAATTGAGAATATCGTGTGTTCTGGAAGTGAGGCCGTCTGGAGAATATGGATGTCTATGTTTGTATGAATCACCTCCGCTTCGAGTCTTCGTATAAAAGAAAATATATAAATGAATAAATAAATAAATAAGAATATTTCTCCGTCTCCTTGCTCCGCCCCATTTAGTCACCCTATATAAAGCACATCGTGGCGCAGTGGTTAGAGCTCTCGCCTGCCACTACGGCGGTCCGGGTTCGAATCCCACCCAGGGTTGAAATAATTTCAGTATCGCTGCGCTGCGGGTTGTTACTCCAACTCTCGTGGGCGGGGAGTTGGAGGTGTTTGTGCTTGTAAGGTCACAGCATTACCCATAGATCGGTCATACTAGCTCTGAACTCTTATCCGAGAGGTTAATAACTGTCGATCACGAGTCCAACACGTGATCCAAGACCATGATGAATCACATGGAACACGTCGACGTTATTACCTCCCACATCCCTCACCCTCCCACAGGAGCATGAGTAAAATGGCAAAAGAGGAATTTAAGGGGAGAAGAAACAAGTGAGAGTGAAATATAAAGAGGAACTCACTGAAGATTTGAATGAGTCATTTCTGGCTGGTGGGTCAATTGTGGGACTTCGTTCACTGTAAAGGTAAGTTTTTCTCATCTCTATTATCGCTCAACGATGATCGTTAAATGTTCAACGATGATCGTCAAACGATTGTCTAGAGCGCTGATTCACAGTTTTTGAGTGGGGATATGTTGCTTCGAGCTGCAAAATACGAGGCTGATCATTCTAACCGAACGTATCAACGCGAATGATGTTCGTCACCCACCATTGGCTGTGGTAGGCTAATAATTAATCGCACCGTGAAAAACGTGCCTTAAAGAAGAATTTTTTAAACCGCTCTAATATCTACCAATCTGCGTGGGTGAGTCTTGGCTGCTCTGGGACCTGGATCCAGTTACAAAACTTGTTAATTAGAGTATAATACAGCCAATTTACGTTTGGAAAAAAAAGTTATTTTGTATTGAATTTGCGAAGTCTCAATTACAAAATGTTGTTAGAAGCAGCACTTTTTCACAAGAATATGAAAAAAATGGTAAAACATGACACTAATAAGGCCAATCATTGCTATGTTTCGTATTAAATGAGACAACGGAGTGCATATGGATATAAAGGAACTGCCAATGTAACTTGAGATGATAACGATTGTTCAACAAGAACCATTGTATGTAATATATTGAACTCTTGTTCTCCAAGGAATATAAGAACAGAAGAAAAAAGGAGACTGCAAGACACCATAAGGCCTACACTAGGCAGTTCACTTTCGATTACCACCTGTCATCCCCATCCATAAAGCTATCTAACCTTCTCAACAAGCTATAGTTTCAACGCTCATAACATGATAACTAAGTCTATTCCATTCGTAAATCAGTCCTTGCCTATTTCCTTCTTAAATCTAAATTTGTCCAATTTAAATCCATTACTGCAAGTTCTGCCCTGTTGTCTTAATATAATGGCCTTGTCAACACCACCCGTGTTAAAGCCCTTGATTCACTTGAATACCTCTTTTTGATCACCCCCGCACTCTGCGACTTTCTAGAGCGTACATCAAGGTGCCTAAGGCTGCCATCGTAAGGTAAATTTCTGGGCCCATGTATCATTTTGGTCATTCTTCTTTGTACCGATTCTAGTGAATTTATACCCATTCTATAGGACGGAGATCAAAACTGTACTCCGTAGTCAAGGATGGATCTAGCTAATGTCAGATAGAGTTTGATAACATCTCTGCACTTTTATTCGTAACCGTCCTAGCAATGAAACCTAATGCTCCATTAGCTATATTCCTGGCGCTAATGCACTGTTTCCTGAATTCAAGGTCAGGACTCTGTAGCACCCCCAAGTCTCTCTCGCATTCAGTTTTCTCTAAATAGGTGTCACCTAAGCTATATCCGCTTTTTGGGTCGTGTAAACCTATATTCAACACACTGCTCTTTGAGATATTGAAATCCATTTGCCATATCACCGACCATATGAATAATTTGTTAAGATCTTCTTGGAGTATCCCGGTATCTTCTCCTGACCTGATTTGGTGTCCTATCTTAGTGTCGCCCGCAAACTTGCTAACATCATTAATAGTCCCATTGTCCAAGTTGTTTCTATACATAATGAACATCAAGGGACCAAAAACCGACCCTGGGTCCATTTGGACTTCATACTGCTAATGGTGACCTGCTGTTTTCTGTCACTGAACTATACTCTAATTCATTCACTCTCCTATGCCATGGGGTTTGACTTTATTTGGTAGTCGCCAGTGGGGCATCTTGTCGAACGCTTTGCTAAAGTCAAGGTAAATAACATCGTAATTATCATTGTTATCTGACGCCCTGTGGACAAGAGTATAAAAAGCTAGATTAGTCACACATGTCTTACCTTTGCTTTGAGCCACAAATCAAATTAGTTCTCTCGATGTGATCTTTGATTTTATTAGTTATTATTGATTCTAGCATTATACTTATAACCGACGTCAAACTGGTCGGCCTGTAGTTGTGCATTGACTATTTATCTCCCATTTTGGAAACAGGAATAACGTTTGTGTGTCCCCAAAGGAATAAGCACAAATCCGGTGGCTATCGATTAACTGTTAACTGGTAGTATATTTTAAATTTACACACTTTAGGCACTCTCGGAAAAAAAATTCGTCTGGACCCGTGGATTTTGTAGCTTTACGTTCACGAATGTTTGACTACTACTTCCTTACTGTTGCTGATGCTAGTTGGTCTACTTCCCTCATCCCCAGTGAAGATCGTGTCGCTGTCAGGTACCATATCAAACCTCTCCTTTATAAACACCTTGAGAAAATATTTGTTAAACGCCTCGCTTATTTTTTCCTCCAAATCTATCAAGACATCGTCGTTTTTAATTATGTCTATACTCTCTTTATATTCTTATACTTTGTTCTGTAGAGGTGAAAGAACCCCTTTGGGTTGGATTTCGCTTGTCTAGCATCCTTAATTTCGTAGTTACGTTACGCTGTGCGCGTGTTCTTTTTAACCAGTCTAGCCATATCGTTATCGTTAGGATAATATTCACGGCAATGAATACCTTATTGAAATGTAGCATCTGTAAACAGGGGGAAACGATATTCATCTGGGCCAAACTCTTAAAAGAAGAGGTTTGCAGGTAAAGATATTGATGCCTCTTGCACCTGGAATTTCGCTTGTCCAGTGCCGTAGCAACAGACATCCATAAAAGGAGACTCCCTATGTACAAAATATACACTATAGTTAGTAATTAGATGTAACAATTATAATTGTTGAATCTAATTATCTAACTATAGTAACAATTATAATTGTTACATCTAATTACTAACTATAGTGTATATATTTTATTGAAGATAAACATGAAGACCAAAGAAAACGTATTTATATTTTCCCTTGTAAGAAAAAAATCATATTACACAGATATAAAATTTAACGTTGCATGAAACCCTAAACGTTCAAATGTTTTCTGTAATAATTTTTCTTGTAATTAGAAAAAGTTACATGACTGGACTGGCAGAATAAGAGGACATTATGGTGTGTGTGTGTAGGTGTGTGTGTGTGTGTGTGTGTGTGTGTGTGTGTGTGTGTGTGTGTGTGTGTGTGTGTGTGTGTGTGTGTGTGTGTGTGTGTGTGTGTGTGTGTGTGTGATTCACCATGGTCTTGGATGACGTTTTGGACTCGTGATCGACAGCTACTACCCTCCTGGAAGAGAGCTCAAAGCTCAAATATGACAGATCTATGGGTAATGGTGTGACCTCACACGCACACACACCCAACTCCCCGTCCACGATAGTTAGAATAACGACTCGCAGCGCAGCGATACCAAAATTATTTCAGCCCTGGGCGGGATTCGGGACCGCCGTAATGACGACCGGGAACTCTAACCACTGCGCCACAAGTCGCGCGTGTGTGTGTGTGTGTGTGTATTTTGTTAAACACAAGCTCATTTACAATTCAAGTGATTGCCAGGTAATCTATAGTAAAATAAAATAGTGTCATGTATAGGTGACATGTACCCTATCGTTTGTCTATTCGTTACAATACTAAAAACAAATGTATGTACATTTTTTGAGAAGCAGAGAAAGATGTCAATGATTAAAAAATGATAGTTGATGTCTGAGATTTGATAGATGTATAAAGATTTCCTTCCATAGATTTTTTTATATCAGTGACTCATATTGCTCACTACAGAAAATGAAGAAGAGAATACATATTATTTACGGGGAATGAAAACCAACATACATAGACATAAACACGTTTTCCATTAGTGAATATATAATATATTTTCACTGAGGTATCATACCTCATGAAAAAAATCCCCTAAAATGTACACAAACGCACGAATGTATTTATAAGTTATCTAAATTATGTGGAATCATGTGTAAGGTTTTCATTACAAAACATATAAAAACCGAAGTGCTCTGCTCTTGCAAAACTATATAATGAGGACTTGGGTTGTGTTCTTAGTATTCGTAATTGTTAATGTTTTACCATCTCCAGATTAATTTCCCACCATAAAACGTCTCTCGCTCTTTTATGTTCATAACATTTCAACACGTGGAGTTAGGTTTACTTATACTTTATTCTGGCTAAAGTTAGACAAATTTTGGTGAATGTGATAAGGACTAGTCACCTGTCAATATCCTTTGATTAGAAAAAACTTTTTAGTTTCTCATGTAGAAGAACTTTGAATAGAAAATGCCCATTGAGGAAAGAACAGAGGAAGACAGACGAAGGACTTGTGAAAACGAAAATAAGCCTCTAGAGTAGACAAAAAAAAAAAAAAAAAAATTGATAAAAGGAAGAAGAGAGGAAAGCAGATCTGAGAGATGATTGAAGGGAAGGGAGAGGTGAAAAAGGTTTACAAATTGGATAAGATATAATCCTACCACGCAGGCACCATATTCCTCCCTCCCCCTCCTCCCCCAGCCTCCTCCCCCAGCCTCCACCCTCCCCCTCCTCCCCCAGCCTCCTCCCCCAGCCTCCTCCCCCAGCCTCCTCCTCCAGCCTCCTCCTCCAGCCTCCTCCCCCTGCCTCCCCCCCCCATTCCCGACTGAAGAGGACCCACGTGACCGATCCATCCCACAGAGGAATAAAATTATTCAGTGATATTTCCTTCATTGCCGTTATCCAAGTTCACAGAGTGTAAAAACGTGTACTGTACTAATTCTAATGTATTACATGTGTGTTGAGAGCAACAGGGGAACTCAAATGGATCCTTAGAATATGTAACAAAAATTATTAAACGAATAAGCAGATCGATGGGTAGGTAGACAGACAAATATAAAGATAGGGAAATACCTAGAGTAAATAGGTATAAAGACAGATAAGTGGAGCATAAGAACATAAGAACATAAGAATAAAGGAGACTGCAAAAGACCATAAGGCCTACACTAGGCAGCTCCGTATCCATCACCACCTGTCATCCCCATCCATAAAGTTGTCTAATCGTTTTTTAAAACAACTGATAGTTTCAGCGCTTAGTACATGGTTACTAAGAACGAGAGAATAGGGAGAGACAAACACTTAATTAGACATAATGATAGGTAGACAAACAGACAGACAAGTCATCAGATGAACAAGATAAAGAAGAGTGATTGGTACATTTACTTATTCCAAGTCATACAGACAGGAAAGCAAACAGAACTAGACAGACAAACGCACAGAGAGTCTGACAACAGGAGCGGTTGGTATGTCCTTGTCTACACTCTGTTAACCACTCTATGGTCGTGTCTTCACCCTCAAGGGTCAAGTCAACATCGCCTGATGTCGCAATCCACTTAGGCTTCCGAGAAGGAACCAGGCATTCTCTTTCGCCACGATCCCTGTCGTCTGCGGTCTTGTCACTCCTGATCGCCAAAGATGAGTGCAAACGCACCTACATATACACGCACGCGGACGCGCTCGCGCACACACACACACACACACACACACACACACACACACACACACACACACACACACACACACACACACACACACACACACGTACACACACACACACACACACACACACACACACACGTACACACACACACACACACACACACACACACATACACACACACACACACACACACACACACACACACACACACACACACACACACACACACACACACACACACACACACACACACACACACACACACACACACACACACACACACACACACACACACACACACACACACACACGTACACACACAAGCATAAACACAAACGTACACACATAACAAGCATAACCACACACATAACAAGCAAACACACACACACACACACACACACACACACACACACACACACACACACACACACACACACACACACACACACACACACACACTCAAGCACACACACAAAAAATACACATACACATGTGGGTGGGCTCCCAAAAGTTCTGAAAAAAAATTTTGCTAAAGAAAAAGAAAAAAAAAAGGGAATTCAATTTTGTTATAATTTTATCCTGTATGATCCCCTTACCGGTTCGCGCTCATATTGCATCGGTCCTTTAATTCTTCTAAACCATTAAAAAAAAAAAAAAAAAAAAAATACAATAAAATAAAATAAAAAATGAAAAAATAAAAGAAAAGCTGGTCTCCTTGCAACCACTTCCTAATCGATCTCCAAGTTTGATCTCCCTAAGGTATTTCTTCAGTTCGGGGCTGGGGCTACACTAACCCCGCCAGTACGTCCCCAGATTTATCCCTGGCGTGGGACCCGAGATTCACCTTGGTCTTGGATCACGTGTTGGACTCGTGATCGACAGTTATTAACCTCCCGGATGAGAACTCAGAGCTCGTATGACCGATCTATGGGTAATACTGTGACCTTACACGCAACACACATCAAACTCCTTGCTCACGAGAGTTGGAGTAACACCCCGCAGCGAGAGTCGGAGAAGGTTTGTGATCAAACATGAATGACCCGTTGACCTCAATATCATTACTCTCCAGCCATACCGTTCTATTGATAATAAATAGGCCGGAACTGTCGGGTACTTGATTTGATTAATTCATCTACTTTAATGATCTGAATCAGTAATATAATATATCTATTTCTCACAGCTTAGCGCGTTACCGAAGGACAGGTAGTGCGTGACCACCGGACAGGTAGTGCGTTACCGAAAAATCTCTCTATATATATATATATGTCTACATATACGCATTGTATATACATGTACATATACACATATATGTACATAATACGCACTGACGGAATTGCACCCCAGATTTTTCGGTAACGCACTACCTGTCCGCCGATAACGCGCCCAGCTCTGCTCTTTCTATATACCAAGAGTTTTTTTCACTTTATAAATCAAAGGTGCGTTCCTACTCCCACCCATTCAAAACGAAGATATTAATTATCACATTCATTCTTGTCTGATTGTAAGATCATTTTTTGTACTTGCACTTTTTGGATAATCTCAAATGTACACTTCTCAGACAATCTCAAATGTACACTTGTCAGACAATCTCAAATGTACACTTCTCAATCTCAGATGTACACTTCTCAGACAATCTCAAATGTACACTTCTCAGACAACCTCAAATGTACACTTCAGACAATCTCAAATGTACACTTCAGACAATCTCAAATGTACACTTCTCAGACAATCTCAAATATACGCTTCAGACAATCTCAAATGTACATTTTTAGACCTAACATAATGCGACATCTGAACACCATCGACGCTATGATTCTAGGATTTTTTTTTCTTATCTTTTTTTTTCGGACAATCATGTGAAATTGCTACAGTTACTGATTTCTTTTAGTTTAGTATTTGATTTAATTTTCAGATTCATTTCGTTTTGTTAATTTTCCCTATAATTTGACCATTTTAATGTATCACTAAATAGAAGAACGTGTCTACAACGTACACCAACTTTAATATCATATTGAATCAACAAAAGCAATGAAGTCCGTAGGAAGACATACGTATCCATCACCACTTTTAACACTTTTAACACAAACCTTCCCTCACGCCCAACATCTTCATAGAATAAGCTAAAACCAATCACATTCCAGGCCATCGCATTCTCAGTTACACATTGTGGAGATCAATCTTTTTCGTTCTCCTAAATGTCTCGATATGTGCAGGAAACAATAGATAATATCTGTTGATTAAAACAACGTGAGAGATCATCCACCAAAACTGTGACACGGCAAACAAGATTTCAGAATACTTCTACAATACAAAGCATCATCACACGATTCCCGTAAAACTACACACCAACTCGAAAAAATACCAATCAATCAATCAATCAATCAAATCAGCCATTCTTAGTCCACTGCTGAACAAAGGCCTCTTTCATAGCATTCCATGATTCACACGACGACGCCATCCTCTGCCACGTCACTCCTGCAAACTTCTCGATCTCGTCTTTCCATCTTCTGTCTGGTCTCCCTCTTCCACGCTTCCTATCTCGCGGCGTCCACTCAGTAACACACTTGCTCTATCGCTCATTAGTCGTTCGCACTAAATTACCTACCCAATAAATGAATAAAAACTGAATGAATAGATGAAAATTATAATAATATAAATAATAATAAATAAAATAAATAAATGCGTAGGTACAATTAAATAACAAACAAAACACATACACGAACACACCATATCTGGTGTGGGGGTCGTAAGAACGTTCAGTTTCCTCTGATGTTGCGTTGTTGTGACTTCGAGTCGACAACAACACCAAGAACGACGACAACAACAACAACAACTACGAAAAATCCAGTAACAACAATAATAACAACTATAACAGCGACAATAACAGAAACGAAAACGGCAATAGCAATAGCAGCGAGAATAACATCAACATTGACGACGACAACAATAACAGCAGCGATTAAAACAAGAAGTACAACAATGTCGTCGTGGTCGTCGGCGTGGTCGTGGTCGTCGTCGTGGTCGTCGTCGTCGTCGTCGTCGTCGTCATCATCATCATCATCATCATCATCATCATCATCATCATCATCATCATCATCACCATCATCATCACCATCATCATCATCATCATCATCATCATCATCATCATCATCATCATCATCATCATCATCATCATCATCACCATCACCATCACCACCACCACCATCACCACCACCACCACCACCAACAACAACAACAACAACAACAGCATCACCATCATCATCAACAACAACAACAGCATCAACAACAACGACGGCGATAACTTTCTTTTAATGTGCCCTTCACCACATAAATATTGAATTTCTTACCAAGATATCTTGTTTCTTTATTTTTCCTTTCATTTTTTTTTTTTTCGTCACGCCTCTGCCGTATTAGTATATCACTGTTAATTTATTTTTCAATCATTATGCCAACTCTGTATGGCAAGATCCGATAATTCATTTTCAAAGACTTAAGATTTTTTCGCGTCATGCTTTGTTCGGCAACCTTCCCTTTATTTGATCTACTTGATTCTCTTCCTTTCAACCCTCTAAATCTTATCGTAACCCCATTACCCTGGCCGAGCAATCTCCATCTCGTCCTCCCTTCTACCCCAACCCCTTTCTACCCATCTACCCACCTTCTCCTTATTTAATTTCGTCTCCCTCTCGAGAGCCTACTCACCACCCTTTGTGACGTATTCGAAACCCCTGCTTCCTCTTTGAATCCACTTGTGTTCTCGTTTCCCGATGCTCCAGTTTCTAAGCCGCATTTCCTAGAGACCCAACTTTTCTTTTCTGGGACGTATCTTCTCCTTTTGATCCCATCAGCCCTTCTTCCAATCCCCTAAGTCCCAAGGTAAATAGTCGTCCATTTTTCGTCAATGCGTTCTGTATATCTTTCTTATCCCGACTCGGTTATGATATATTCAAGTTATGTAAATTTTTCATTCACTCTTGGACCATCGATGGGTGTTTTCACACGACGGTTCTTCAGGACGGATGTTGGGTAGAATTATCTTCCTGATAAGTCTCTAAAACCCATATACATCCCTACTTCCTCCTGAAGGAGGAACCCTGTAGGGCCGGCATTCGGTTCCTGTACCGTATTGAAGCTCTCTATCGTTCTCTTAATTCTCATTATTTTCCCATCCCTTCTGTATAGAGGGAAAGACAGCTCCCAACTTCCTAAAAACCAGTGATATAGAAACCTCCTCATGCTCACACATCACAGCCTCCCAGCGTTTTTTTTTTTCTTTTCTTCTTTCTTTCAGGAGACTTACTGGAACTTTGAGGAAAACTCCCGGTTACCACAGGGTCGGATCTCAGGTCAGACATCCATGTGGTAACAATCAATTCATTCTGGTCTTCTCCAACTCGAACTTTTTGCTTCGCTGTGGCAGAATGTATTATTCAGAGCTCCTTCCGAGATAATTCTTTTACACAAAACCTCCAATATATTTGATTGAGAAACGATTGGCCGTGAAATTATATATCTATTGCCCAAACTTCGTCATCTGACCCAACTATTTTGAACTTCATGAACTTCCCTTTCTTTCCAGAGGATAATGCTATTCAAACTTGTGCCTCTTGTGTCATTATATGTTCTTTGTATTGTAAGGCGTGTCTTCATCGTTTTGAATAACGAATTAACACAGTATATACTTATATCTTAGGGGATTAGTTTTAATTACTTAAAACGTGTTTTCTTTGCGTCAAGAAAATGGCATCATATTATAGCCTGCGCTCTTCAAGGAGTCCGTTTAGGGTGTGGCCTACGTCGCGATTTACTTCTAGCCAAATCAAACTTACTACGTGCCCCTCTCTCTCTCTCTCTCTCTCTCTCTCTCTCTCTCTCTCTCTCTCTCTCTCTCTCTCTCTCTCTCTCTCTCTCTCTCTCTCTCTTTTATTTCACACCTATGTGCTATTTGACATGGCTTTTTTATATTTTGTATATAGGAAGAAAAATATGTATAATACAATGAGCATTACTTTTTAGGATTATAACAATGATTTGAATAAATTCTATTACATGTGGCAATCGCGCTTTTTCCCATGTTGCCACGTCGAAGTGTCACAGGGGAAAAAAAGGGGATGGGGCACAGGTAATCGTTTTTATAATCCTTAAAAACTATACTCGTTGTATACTACACAGCTTCCTTTAGTATATACATACATATACCAAGGGGTTTTTCCCCCTTACAGGGGAAGTAACCAAAGTCAAAGGCATCAATCCACTCCCACCCATTTCATCTCCCACATACTCCACTCTCGTTCACCACCCCTCCCTCCTTCTTTTCTTGGTTCCTCCTGGATGACGGGTCATTCCTGCATATCGGACACTGCCCCGGATCAGAAGGAATGAAGAAAGACACAATAAATCCACAGCAAGACAGCGTAATTTAATCGGCGACCCCCCTTTCCGTCCCCTCATGAAGAAAAATAGAAGACAGGCTGCGTCAAAATATCATTCACACATAATACCTCACCCCCTTCCCATCATCCACCCATTCCCTTCCATACATCACATCATCTGTACACAGCCATTCTCCACTCACCCCTATTTTCTGTCCTCTCAGTTCCTTCCTCAGTAGACATTCCCCTCTTTCCCAATGCCCCTTTTACCCCATCTATCCATCTCATCCTTGGTCGCCCCCTCATGTTCACTTCCTCCACCTCTGCCTTCCACACCTCTTTTACTAATCTTTCTTCACTCATTCTTTCCATGTGTCCAAACCATCCCAATACTCTTTCATCAACCCTATCTCCCAACTCCCTTTCCACCCCCCGCTCTCCTCGTGTATATATATATGTATATATATATATATATATATATATACATATATATATATATGTATGTATATATATATGTATGTATATATATATGTATGTATATATATATTTATTTATATGTATGTATATATGTATATATATGTATATATATATATATATGTATATATATATATATATATATTTGGTTAAATTTAATGGCAAGATTATTATTGCAGAGTTTTTTATCTGCCTTTTCTCTTTCTCTGAGAATCTTTTTCCCTTCCACGGGAAGTTGTCTTACAATATCACCATATGACATTGTTTTGTAAGTTACTTTAGGCATGGCTTTACCAAAGTGAAAAACTGGCCAGAACGCGTTTTCACACTACTTAGTGCTTCATCAGTGGCTAGAGTGTGAATATCTGATTGAATTTTTGTGTTTATATACTATTAGTGTTGGTCTTCTGATTGGCTAGTGGGCTGGACTGGGACTCCCGAACTATTCTACTTCCTGATTGGTCGGCTGTTGTGTGACATCATCAGTATTGTGCCTTCTTTCAGGGAGCTGAGATCTCCTTACGCTAGGGAGGGCCTTATAAATAATGGATTCGCCAATAAGGATATAGAGCGAATCACAAAAAGAACTCTAGACAAATGGTACTTGGACAAAAACCACCAGGACAAAAGCCACCCAGACAAAATCCCACAGGACATTAACGCCAAAAACCTGATTAAAATTTACTATAAGTCCTTCTTCTCCACAGCCTACAAAGAAGATGAAAGGGTTATGCAACAAATTATTAAAAGAAATATTAAACCAAAAGAAGAAAACTCTAAAGTACAACTGATTATATATTATCAAAATAAAAAGACATCTCAACTGCTACTAAAGAATAATATAAGAGAAAGTAAAAGTGACCTTCAGAGAACTCACGTCATATATAGGTACACATGTAAACTTGGGAACTGTGCATCCCAACCTTCAAACTATATTGGCATGACAACAATGAAGCTCTCACGCCGGTTATCATACCACCTCTCTTCAGGAGCTCCCAAAAACCACCATCATTCTGCTCACAAAAGAAATTTAAAAAGAGAAACTCTAATAGAAAACACAGAAGTGCTGGCAAC
>NC_134787.1:61401810-61424310 GCF_046742065.1 Oratosquilla oratoria
ATATATATATATATATATATACTTTTTCATTTATTCTTGTCGCCAACAGAAGTCCATGAGACGGCAGAATAAAATTCTTACGCAGGAGTACTTCGAGAAGGCAAAAATGGAGAATCAACTCCACGAAGTGTTGTATGGCTACGTACCCAACTTTGATAACCATTTTTTTTCTCTTGAAATACTCGTAGACAGAAGAAAGAGCAGCTCTAAACTTTTTAAAGTTACTGGGAGCCTGTATGATGCTACATTAGATATGCAGAAGAAACTTGATGAATCAAAATACAAGATAAAAAAAATTATAAACAAATATGTTTATGGGAGCTAGGAACTGCAATTAGGATAGAGGGTGAGGAAGAGTGATATAAATATATGATATTCTCTTATAGGTCTGGTATAATCTCAATGACATTATAGAAACATCTTATTATTGTAGTTTCGTGTACATCAAAACAAGGTCTGTTATGTCATTTTTCATCCAAGGTTCTATCATGCTTCTCACGTTGTATAAAGATATTTACACCATAATCTATAGGTTTACATAAGACAACCTTGTGTTCACTTGTGAGGCGTACCAGTGTTAGGTTACTTAGGTTAGGTATGGTTAGGTTAGATTGGTTAGGTTAGGTTGGTTAGGTTAGATTGGTTAGGTTTGTTAGGTTTGGTTAGGTTTGGTTAGGTTAAGTTAGGTTAGGTTAGGTTAGGTTAAGTTAGGTTAGGTTAAGTTAGGTTAGGTTAGGTTAAGTTAGGTTAGGGTTCTTTTAAACTGACACCTTGTACCACAATGTTCTTTCCTCCTGATCGTTAGCCATTGCCCATACATTGATAACTTCTTTAATTCTCTTCCATATAGTCTAGACGTACTATAACTGGCTCCTCAAAACATGTGTTTAAAATAAAATGGATAAATTCCGACCTGACGGTGTTGATTTCTTTTGCATTTTTCCTCAGTAATGTCACCCTTTCCTTCCTCTAAAATTATGTCCCGTAAAGACAAAGCTTCGTCCACACTCCTTCCACTTGAGGAAAACATTTAAATTCTGTCCCGGGAGTCTATATACATTTTCTTCCGAGAAAGATCGTTATTTATCTTAAACTATCTTCAGTCCCCAGTTCATTACCAGCCCGCTATAAATCTGTCATATTCTATTTTTTTTTTTTTTTTTTGGGGGGGTGCTCCTAAAGCTGTAGCTCACCACGCATTGTACCTCTTATCATTATTATTATTATTTTATTTTGTCCTTGTAATCCATTCCCAACATTATCACTTCCTTTAGCATCTTCACTCGCCTTTTATCTATTCTCTAAATTAAAGTGTATTGTGGTCAATAATATATATATTATATATATAATATATATATATTATATAGAGGGGGGGTCGCCGATTAAATGAAGCGGCCTTGCTGTGGATGTGCTGTGTCTTGCGACACTGCTTCTGACCCAGGGCGGTGGGCAGGGTGCAGGGATGACCCGTCATCCAGGAGGTGCTCAGATGAGAGGGAGGGTGGGAGGGCTGTGGAATGTATTTAGGGATGAAATGGGTGGGAGTGATTTTATGCCTTTCCCTTTTTGGCTACCTCCCTTGAAAGGGGGAAAAAGCCTTGGTATATGTATGTATGTATATATGTATGTATATACATACACACACACACATATATATATATATATATATATATATATATATATATATATATATATATATATATATATATATATATATATATATATATATGTATATATATATATATATATATTCCCTGAATCATTAACGTCCTCATTAAGACGTGCTCTTCCCATTTCCTTACTTTCCCTTTTTCAATCATAATATATCGTTTACTCTTTAGTTTCAAGTTAATCCCAATTCTAACATTTACCTTAGCTTTAATCCTAACCCTAATAATAACTCCAACCGTCATGCTAACCCTAATCCTAGCCCTAATCTTAGTTCTAACCATAACTCTAACCTTAACTCTAACCCTAAATATAGTTCCATCCCTAACCCTAACCCTAATCCAAATTCTAGCCCTACCGACCACCCCTAGCCCTAAGTCTAACTCTAACGCTAGCCCTAACGCTAACCCTAACGCTAACCCTAACACTAACCCTAACACTAACCCTAGCACTAGTCCTACCACTAACCTTAGCACTAACCCTAACACTAATCCTACCTAACCTAACCTTACCTTACCTAACCCAACCCAACCTAACCTAATCCTAACAACAGACCTAGACCTATCCTTGGCCTAGGCTTCATTATTGTTTTATGCCCGCCTTAGTAAGTTGGTGGAATAAGCGAAAACATGCTGGTTTCGCATTTTCCTGGTCATGGGTTCGATTTCCGAGCTTCTCTCCGATTCCCAGCAGTGATTGTTACAGGCCCTAACAGTCCCCAAAGCGTATTTCAGTCACAGCTAAGCGCCTCCTGTCGTAGTCTTCTTAGTTCTTTCACCCCATTTCCTTTACTCTCACCAACAACCTCATTCAGGCTCTCATCCTCACAGTCATCCTTACATTCATCCTTATCCTCATCCTAATCCTCATCTCCACCCACACCCTCCCCATCACCCTCATTTTCACCCTCATCCTCATTCTCACCTTCAACCTCACAATTATCCTCACTTTCACCCTCATTAGCATTACCATTTACATTTCCTTCACCCTCACCCTCACTCAGCCTTATCACAAGACTCACCCTCATACTAACTTTCACCCACCCCACCCTCACCTTCATCCTCTCACTCACCTATCCCTCATCCTCACCCATACTCTCACACTCTCATCCACTCTCATCCTCACCTTCTCTCTCACCCTTACTCATCATAAGACTCCTGACGATGTTCTCACTCTCAGACGAAACGTTCCGATGACGAAATCGGCCTCATAGCCTAAGAACACTTGACTAAGTATCGAAACGTTCCGATGAGGAAATCGGCCTCATAGCCTAAGAACACTTGACTAAGTATTTGCTAAACGTGGACTGCTGTGCTACTGAATGTCGAAAGCCATTAGAGTTGGACGCTACTATCTACAGATTCATAATGTAATCATCGAAAGCCTTCAGGGGATTAAGGCGAGGGCGTCTGACCTGCCTCGGTACACTTGATGTGTTTTGATTGTTCCATTATACATATCTATAGATAGCAACTTCCAGCTCTACTGCCCCTCGTGACGGTCAATATAGTAGCAACCCACGTTTACCAAACACTTAGTCACGTGGTCTTAGGCAATGAGGCAGAGTTCCCCATTGGGATGTCCTAAGAAGTGAATAGATTGTCACAAGACTTTGACGTGAATAAAGTGGATATGGATACACCCTACATCAGTGTTTAAAGACGACCCTAATATGATCGTCATGATATGACTGCAACGCCACTTATCTATTTGTATATGTGTTGATATATATGGTTATTGTATTGAATTCATATAATTTTGAAAAAAAAGCTCGCAAGATATTTTGTCGACCCCAGGAAAAACGCTTGGCAACCCAACTTTGGGTCGCGACCACAAGGTTGGGAAACTGCCCTACATGGATACACCGTAACCTTCACCCTCATTGTCTCCTTCAACCTCACCCTTACCACTTTCACCCTGACTATCCTTACCCTTACCCTCACCTTCTGCCTCTTCCTCACCCTCACAGTCAACCTCAACTTTAGTCTCACCCTAACCTTCACCCTTATTCTTAACCTCATCTTCACTTTTACCCTCACCCTCACTTTCACCTTCAATCTCACCCTAACCTTCACTCTCATTGTCAACCTCATCTCCACTTGCACCCTAACCCTCACCCTAATTCTTAACATCATCTTCCCCTTCACTATCACCCTCACTATCACCTTCACTTTCAGCATCACCCTAATCTTCACTCTCATTCTCATTCTCATTCTTATTTTCATTTTCACCCTTCATTTCCCTATCTTCATCTTCAGTATTATCTTCTTGGTCATTTTCATCTTCTTGCTCCTTATCTTTGTCCTTTGTTCATTTCATCTTCTTAAACATTCTCTTTCTCATCTGATCAGCCTCGTCTTATTCTTATCATCCACCGTCTCCACATTTTATTCTTCACGTATTTCTTCAACATTTTGTTCTCGTTTTTATCTTTCTTTCTTTTTTTTCTCTTCTTCCATTTCTTCCTATTCTTCCTCTTATACAGGGCGACACAAAAAACATGACCTAAAAATAAAGTCCAATTGGCAGAAAATGCCAAATAAAAGGTTAATAAAATCTTATCAACTATATAATGAATCTATTTGCAATGAACTTTCAAAATGTCCAAGTCTCTACATAGAGAACTATTAGGTCAACTCGCTTTCCAAGTCTCCCCAACAATGTTCAAGACACGTTCGGATTGGGTTTGCAAATTTGTTGAAGATGCATATATTCAGACACAGGGATTACCCTAATTTTCTCTGTAATGTTCCCCTTGAGCTCAGAAATGGTTTGTGGGTTATTAGCATAGATATTGTCTTTGAAGTAGCCACAAAACCAGAGGCCTTTTATTTGGGGGGGGAGGTGTCACTTTTTTCTTGATTTTTTTCTTTAACTACCTTGTAAGATCTTGTTTGAAAAATACGTTGACACGTATTTTTTTCTATTCATTTGAACAAATCGTGTGCATTTGTCAATAAGTTAATCTAAAAATTTATTAAAATGTAATAAATAGCAAATGTAAGTCAGGTCACAGTTTTCCGGGTCGTTCTGTCCGCTTTATTTATTTATTTATTTATCAGTTTCCAATATGTTGTCTTGTGGTTCTTTGTTCTTTTATTTATTTTTTTCTTTCTTGGGGGGGGGGGCGTACCCATCTTTTAAGGAACTGATAGCTTGTCTTCATTTCCTTTTCCCACTCCATCCTCGCTTTGATCCAATCCTTCCTCTCTCGCTCTTCTTATCGTTTCTTCACTTCCCCTCTTTACTCTTCCTTTTGACTCGCACTCTCCTTCCTCTGATGCTCACCCAGCGTTATGCAGATGTGGTCAAGCGAGTGCTCCTTCTCCTGACGCTGAGATCATCGAGCGCGTCCGGACTTGATACTTCAACTTCTTTCATTAACTTTTGCGCCTCCGCAGTCTCCAGCTCCTGGTCTTTAGTTTTCGAATTCTATCTCAATTTTTTGACCTCTCGTTCTTAGATTTCCTATCTGATCTCGCCCCCTTTTCCTCTTCACTTGTAATCCTTCATCCCTTTCCTTCTCGGTTTTTCCTTATCTCTAACCTTCCACGTCTCCTTTCCGTCATTGTGTGTGTGTGTGTGTGTGTGTGTGTGTGTATGTGTGTGTGTACTATCGCTCCAGATCTTTTTTTTTTTTTTTCTCCTCTCGTCCTTAACTTTCCTATCTAATCTCGTCCTTTTCCTCTTCACTCGTAATCCTTTACCCTTTTCTTCTCGGTCTTTCCTTACTTCTCAACCTTCCACGTCTCCTTTCCATCGTTTTTTTTTTCTTTCTTTCGGTGTGCTCTCGCTCCAACTCGAATTCCATCTCAATTTTTTTGGCCCCTCGTCCTTAACTTTCCTATCTAATCTCATCCTTTTTCTCTTCACTCGTAATCCTTCACCCTTTTCTTCTCGGTCATTCCTTACCTCTCAACCTCCCACGTCTCTTTTCCGTATTTTTTTTTTTCTCTTTTGTGTGCTCTCGCTCAAACTCATTTATTGGCCTCTCGTCCTTAACTTTCCTATCTAATTTCGCCCCTTTTACTCTTCACACGTAATCCTTCACCCTTTTTCTCTCGGTCTTTCCTTACCTCTCAACCTCCCACGTCTCCTTTCCGTCATCTTTTTTCTCTCTCCCTCTCTTCAGTGTGCTCCAACTCTTGGAAAACTTGGCCTTTATCTTGTGAGGGGCAGTATCTAGCCTCTACGCAAGGGCCTATTCTCCGACATCTTATCCACTTCCAAAGTAAAGGGTCCGTCTTTTTTAGGATAACAGATATCAGATTTCACCTCAATAGACATACTCCTCGAAGAACAAGAAGACTCTTCTTATCACACGAGTGACCCGCATCAGCATCATGTCCTCCGCTTTCCACACAATTACTCTTTCTCAGAAGATATAAAAAGTTCTTGTACCCATAATATTGTAGTTTTCCAAGATTGATTCATCATCAGAACGCGCATCTGTCCTTCCTTACTCTCTCATAAGTGGTCAACGAATGGAACAAACCTAGTAACCATGTAGTGAGCGCTGAAACTATCATTTGTTTTAAGAAACGGTTAGATAATTTTATGGATGGGGATGACAGGTGGTTATGGGCATGAAACTGCCTGGTGTAGGCCTTATGGTCTCCTGCAGTCTCGTTCTTATGTTCTTATGTTCAAGTGTATTGTCCGTACCCCTTTGAACTGAGTTACCTTTACCCTACTTAGCCACATTTTTAGGGACCTTCCTCCTCCTCCTCCTCCTCTTCCTCTTCCTCTTCCTCCTACTCTCCTGCTCTTCCTTCTTCTCTTTTGTTCCTCCGCTTCCTCTTCCTCTTCCTCTTCCTCCTTTCCTGGTCTTCGTGGTCCCCTCTTGCTCCACCTCTTTCTCCTTCTCCTACTACACCTCTCCTCCTCCTCTAATCCTCCTCTTCCCTATTCCTCCCTCTCTCTCTTACGCATATCCTCCTCTTCCCTATTCCTCCCTCTCTCTCTTACGCATATCATCCTCTCTTCCTCCTTGTCCTCCTCTTCCTCCTCCTTTTCCTCTTCCTCCTCCTTTTCCTCTTCCTTCTTTTCCTCTTCCTCCTCCCTCCTCCTCCCTCCTCCTCCCTCCTCCTCCCTCCTGCCTCCTCCTCCCTCCTCCTCCTCCGTCTTCCTCCTTCTCCTTCTCCTCCTCCTCCTCCCTCCTCCTCCCTCCTCCTCCTCCGTCTTCCTCCTCCTCCCTCCTCCTCCTTCTCCTTCTCCTCCTCCTCCTCCCTCCTCCTCCCTCCTCCTCCTCTTCTCTTCCCCTCTCATCCCCTCCTCCTCCCCCTCTCCCTTACGCATATCTTCTCCTTCCTCAGTCCAGGCGTCCCCATCTTTACTTTCTCAGTTACATATAATTTACTATCTTTTCGTCCTCGTATATTTTCTTTTCGCCATATCGGTGTCCATCTTCCTCAGCTGTTCCACTAGTCGATCACCACTCGCTTCTTGCGTTACACATCATAGCCTCCGTCTTTCCTCGTCCTGATTCCCAATCCTTTTCTCGTTACTCTTATACAAGCCGTTCCCTTTTGCTCCTTCAAGATGTATCTGACCAGATCTAGCTCTGTCCCTTTTGATATAATTTAATACACACACACACACACACACACACACACACACACACACACACACACACACACACACACACACACACACACACACACACACACACACACACACACATATATATATATATATATATATATACATATATATATATTATATATATATGTATATAATATATATAATAATATAATATATATAATATATATATATGTATATATAATATATATATATATTTATGTATATATAATATATATATATGTATATATAATATATATATATATATAATACATGTATATATATATATATATATAATGTATATATATGTATATATAATATATATATATGTATATATAATATATAATATATATATAATATATATAATATAATATATATATAATTATATATATATATATAATTGTATATATATATATTATATATATATATATATATATATAATATATATATATATTATATATATATATATATATATATATATATATATAATATATATATATATGACTACATGGAAAATGTCACCACCTTGGGTATAAAGTCGTTATTATATTTATTGATTTATTTCTATTATTCTATATATCTATATATCTATTCATTCAGTTATTGCAGTGCTACGTAAGTTCATGCCTTCGTTAAAAATCGACTTCATCATTGATTTCTTCTAAAGCGAGACGAGGACCAATTACTATTTTCCACAAATCAAACATTATTCGCAATATGAACAGCGATTGAGATTAATTAATCTTCGATTAACCTCCCAGATCTTTCCTTTTGACTATTTTTCTATCTTCAAGGATCCCACTTGACATATCTCTTCATCCGTCATTAGATCGTGGCTTCTTTATGATATGAATGACTTAATGGATAATCTTTGAAATGGTCAATGCGATTAAGTATTTGAATTATGATTACATTGGAAAAGTGATATGAAATATTATTTAATGTTTTTCTTTAAAGATTTGATTATATACTAAACTCGACTTCTATGTAAGTTAGGTGGGGAACTCAGGGAGTCAAGGTATTTTTCATACTTTTAGTAATCATAGGTGGCCAACTATTCCTAGTATTTTACTTGATTGATAATAGTCTAGATTACAGTCTACTTTTAGCGTTATCTACTCGCAAAATTAATTTCTCGGAACGCAACATAACACAACCTAACACAAAACAAGGCTAAATAAAACAACACATACAACACAACCAAACACAACACAACGCAGCGCAACATCAGGTAGTGCACTTCTCCATTTTCTATACTTTTTCGTTGCCTCCTCGGAAGTAGCCCAATCATGGGACAAAACAATGGATATAACTCAGATGTCTCTGGATCTCTCTCAATAATGTAACCAATCACGTACCCATCCCACACCCATGACTTTCATTTGTTTTGGATTCTTCAGTCTCTCAGTCTCTCAGTCAAACCTGCAGCGTTGGCTTGTACCGTAGATGCCATGTATAACAGTGATTGTAAAATTAACCTGAAAACCATTTGCTTTATTGAGTGACTAATCCCGTAGGAACATCTATTATTTTTATCCCCTCCATGTTCTCTCCACGGGATGCAATATTGAGAGATTGTCTGGACAAAATGAATTATGGTCGAAGAAAATCTGTATACATTCGCGCATGCGCTCATAAGCTCCTCCCACTTTCCACCAGTGATGACGTCACATAGCTAAATGAGTCATGGGAAATACCCATGAAATACCCTGTGTTTCCGTTCTCTCTTTCTCCATCTCTATCTATTTATCTATCTGTCTGTCTGTCTGTCTATAGCTATGTCTGTCTCTTTCTCTCCCCCTCTCTTTCTTTCTTCCTCTCTTTCTCTCTCTCCCTCTTTCCCTCTCTCCCTCTCTCTCTCCCCCTCTCTCCCCCCTCTCCCCCTCCCCCCCTCTCTCTCTCTCATTCTCCCCCCCTCTCTCTCCCTCTCTCTCTCTCCCTCTCTCTCTCTCCCTCTCTCTCTCTCTCATTCTCCCCCCTCTCTCTCTCCCTCTCTTTCTCTCTCATTCCCCCCCCCTCTCTCTCTCTCTCTCTCTCTCTCTCTCTCTCTCTCTCTCTCTCTCTCTCTCTCTCTCTCTCTCTCTCTCTCTCTCTCTCTCTCTCTCTCTCTCTCTCTCTCTCTCTCTCTCTCTCTCTCTCTCTCTCTCTCATTCTCCCCCCTTCTCTCTCTTTCTCATTCCCCCCTTCTCTCTCTCTCTCTCATTCTCCCCCCTTCTCTCTCTCTCTCTCTCTCTCTCTCTCTCTCTCTCTCTCTCTCTCTCTCTCTCTCTCTCTCTCTCTCTCTCTCTCTCTCTCTCTCTCTCTCTCTCCCTGCCTCTCTCTCTCTCTCTCACTCTCACTCTCTCTCTCTCTCTCTCTCTCTCTCCCTGCCTCACCCTCTCTCTCTCTCTCTCCCTGCCTCACCCTCTCTCTCTCTCTCTCCCTCCCTCTTCCTCTCCCTCCCACCAAGCCAGGTGACAAAGCATTCGACGAAGACAGTCACCCTTTCCGTTCACTCAATCCCATCATCCGCGGCCTTTTCGTTCCTTCCCGCTTGAACCATTCGAAAATTGCTCCTCGTCATTTACCATGAGGAATGTTTTCTCAAAAGTAATAAAACGTCGAAAATATATTTCTGAGAGTAGTATGTCACCAGCTTTATGGACAAACTTTACGACGAGGGCAGGGGGAGGGGGGCTGGTCACAACGCATCTGTATTGAAAAGTGGCCCACTAAAACAGCGTTTCTCCAAAGAGGATTCACGGAACTTCGAGAGTTCCAGGGGAGACAGCTCGGATGTGTTCTGTGGATGAGAGTCACAAACAAGATTATCACAGGGGAGTACTGTTTTGAGTAAATGTTTTGTTTCGTTTCATTCTCTCCCTCTCTCCCTCTCTCTCTCTCTCTCTCTCTCTCTCTCTCTCTCTCTCTCTCTCTCTCTCTCTCTCTCTCTCTCTCTCTCTCTCTCTCTCTCTCTCTCTCTCTCTTCTCTCTCTTCTCTCTCTCATTCTCTCTCTCTCTCATTCTCTGTCATTCTGTCTCTCATTCTCTCTCTCATTCTCTCTCTCATTCTCTCTCTCATTCTCTCTCTATCTCATTCTCTCTCTATCTCATTCTCTCTCTATCTCATTCTCTCTCTATCTCATTCTCTCTCTATCTCATTCTCTCTCTATCTCATTCTCTCTCTATCTCTCTCTCTCTCTCTCTCTCTCTCTCTCTCTCTCTCTCTCTCTCTCTCTCTCTCTCTCTCTCTCTCTCTCTCTCTCTCTCTATTTACCAATAAATTTGAGAAGACACATGAATTTTTGTTTAAACGACCAGGAAAAAAAAAAGCAAGTTCGCCTTATAAGTTTCCAAAATTATGAAAAAAGGAAATTATGAAAATTATTCGAATAGTAACATAAGGGTCGTAAACCTGAGGAAGGTTTTACAAAACATTAGAAGGAAAATCACATGATGGCCAAGGCGTGCCTCTGACATGAATGGAATGGGCTGGCAGCAACCGGAAGGAGAGGAAAGGTCACCACTCGGTGACCCGTGTGAAGAGGCTACTGTGAGCGGTCACATTAGCAACTGGAGGCACTCGGAACAGCAAAGAATCACGGAATGATAAGGTGTGTGTATATATATATATATATAATATATATGTATATATATATATATATATATGTGTCTGTGTGTGTGTGTGTGTGTGTGTGTGTGTGTGTGTGTGTGTGTATGTGTGTGTGTGTATGTGCGTGCGTGTGTGTACGTGTGTGTGTACTCAAACCTGCGATAGATTGCATTTAAGAGAAAACAATATGTAACAACCAGTTCTTACTTAAACCTAAGGTAAATTACGAATTCACCAATGTATTTTTATTCAGTTTTATTTCATTTTGTTAGTGTGTGTGTGTGTGTGTGTGTGTGTACATGTACGTGTGTGTACATGTACGTGTGTGCATGTTAGTTTCAGTAAAGCAAGTCAAGAGTTTCAAAATATTCATCAGCTTACAGTCAGCCTCCAAGGAAATCCAAAAGCCATAGGGTACGTCCGTCGATGTTTCTTTTGAGAGCAGCGATAAGATAGCAGGTTCCTGCTAGATTGAGCTAACAAGAAAGAATATAGTCTGACACAGTGAAGAAAAAAAAACGGGTTTTGAGAGAAGGAGGTATTACACTATAGTTGGTTAAAGTAAATAATCCACGCAGAGAGACAGACCCCAAAAGGTACTGTGTGGATGTTTGAAAATAAAGAACCCAGAAGAAGCGTGGTGTTCTCTATTTAAGTTCAGGAACGAACTATAAATGGTTGTATGTTGGAAGATATAGGTTCTGAAAGAGTCAACCAACATATTTCTTTCCTTTCACAAGGAAACTAGAACTCTCTTCTCCTTAATGTCTATGATTTCCTTTCTATGATTTGGAATCTTTCCAAAATGGGAATTTCAAGACATTTCTCCACCAGTGTCTTCTTCTTCTTTTTCTTCTTCCTCTTCCTCTTCTTCTTCTTCTTCTTCTTCTTTTTATGAGCCCCTTGCAGACATCTCATGTTTGTATTTTCGGTGTTTTTTTTTTTAACTCGCTGAAATATGCAGGTAAAAAAAGTACACCTAGCACAAACTGAGAGCTCACCAAAAAGTTTTGTGTCAGTGTGTGTCGGGTTGAGGTGGAAGCCCAAATACCAAGATAATACACTACACCAAGATGCACGGCAGCAGGAGTAATAGGAGGCACAAGAAGTTTAACTCTTCTCCTAGAAGTTGTCAAGTTCGTGAGCAGTCCTTGCTGCAGTAAGAGGAACTCCACAAATTCAGCTTCCGGAAATCAAGACCACCAGATTGCTCCAAGATAAGACGAAGGCTCGGGCCAAATGCCCGAAGCGGAAGACGAAGGTAAAGATACTTCTCAACGTTGACACGATGCTAACAGGAGAATATGGAAGTGATGAGTCCGGGTAACTATTTTTTCGACGGTCTTGGTTTCAAATTGGGGAAAACGTGGGTCTGCGGTTGGGAGGGCAGGACGAGGAGGTTCCGAGACGGGCGAAGGAGCGAGGCAGTGGAGGAGGCTCCGAGACTGGCGAAGGAGCGAGGCAGTGGAGGACGGGAGATGATGAGTGGAATGGTGTTAGGAAACGCAGGAAGAAGAATGTGGGTGCAGGATATGGAGGGTAAGAAAAGGTGAGATATAATAAAGAAAGAAAAGAAGTGATGGATGGAGAGGGGAAAGAAGTAGAGAGATGGGAAATGAAATAGAGGGTTAAATAGACAATGGAAAGGTAGTACAGGTACCTGGAGTGAGACACAACATGGATATGAAAAATATATGAAAAACAAGGAAAAGGCTAAAGGGAGAGCCTGGAAGAAAATAAAGGGAGAGCGGAAGAAAGAAAATGACGAGGGTGTAGGAAGAGTGAAATGATGATAGGCCAAGGAATTGTGTGAAATATGAATATGACAGAGGGAAATGAGGAAAAATGAAAGAGTATAGATAAAGGAGTGGTAAGGGGAAGTGAAAATAAAATGACACGAAACTCAGTACAATGTTCAGTAGAAACACACACACACACACACACACACACACACACACACACACACACACACACACACACACACACACACACGAATAACAAATAGATAAATCAGGAAAGAAGACCGTGAAAATGAAGTTAGAAAAATGAAGAACTTGAGGAAAGGGAACAGAGATGGAAAAATGGCTATGAACTTATAGAAATAGGACGTGGGAAGGAGAGAAGAGAAATGTGGAGCAGAAGGCAGGAAGGAGGAGAAAAAAAGGAAAGGCAGTGAGACAGAAAAGAAGGACGTTCTTGAAGACGAAGTAATGAGGGAAGAAGTGAGGCAAGAAGAACATAAGAGAGATAAGTAGGGGAACCAAGAAAGAAAGCGAAGGAGAGAGAATTGGGGGGAAAGATAGGAAACAAGAGAAAATAAAAAGGAAAGGAAATTTGGACGACTCCGAAATAGGGATAAGGAAGGAAGAAAGGGGGGAAATGATAAGTACTGTAGATGGAGTACTGAGTCTGGAGCAAAAAATGGAGAAAACGCCATTGGAAAATAGAGAGAGGGAGATAAATAGATAGATAACGAGATAGAGAGAGCGAGATAGAGAGAGTGAACGAGATAGAGAGAATGAGCGAGATAGAGAGAGTGAGCGAGATAGAGTGAACGAGATAGAGAGAATGAGCGAGATAGAGAGAGTGAGCGAGATAGAGAGAGTGAGCGAGATAGAGAGAGTGAGCGAGACAGAGAGAGAGAGTGTGTGTGTGTGAGAGAGAGAGAGAGAGAGAGAGAGAGCGAGAGAGAGAGAGAGAGAGAGAGAGAGAAACAGAGACAGACAAACTGACTGACTGACTGACTACCAGACTGGCTTGCAGTCCAAGAAGGAAATGGCACATAAATTAGATTTCTTGAAAATGAACAAAAAGTAAGTGATCCTTTCACAATGGACCAAAGTTTGCTACTGCTTGCTACGTCATCGAGTTCCGATCTTTCCTCGAAGAGCTCGTTCCCCGAAGACCAATTTCATTCGTCTCCTCTGTACTCTTCTTTATACCTATAAAGACCTCGCATGGTTTGTATACTTATTCTTGCTTGCACCAGGCGATTTTATTCAGCTGAGGGGAAAAAAGGACTAAAGGTTTACGAACCTTCCTTTAGTGCCTTTTCACACTAGGCAACTAGTGACGGTCACTAGTTGCCTACCATTATCTTAAATTGAGCCTTTCACACAACGTCACTGCGGTTGCCCGGTTTCGCAACAGGCTATGGCTGTTGCCCGCTCCGGTAACACGTGACCGTCACTGGCAGTTGCCGTCACCGACTGTCTCTTTTTCTTGACCAGCAAAGCCAACAGAAGCACCTCCTCCATTGATGTCATTCTTTCGACTAATGAGATGATGAGAAAGGATTCCACAACTCGGTGACAGTCACTGGTTGCTTGCAGTTGCCCGAGACTTTCACACTAGGCAACTAGTGACCGCCACTAGTGACGGTCACTAGTTGCCTATTGTGAAAGGGGCCTTATTCTCTTCACACCTACGCACTCCCACTCCCACGCCTCCACGTACGTGTTTCTTCTCTCACACCTCCCGCCTCCTCGTCTCTCATTCTTCCACCCCGATCCACTCAGGTCCACTCACAGGAGCCACTCCTTTTCGTACAATTGGTCTTTCCTCCACCACCTTTTTCCACCGTCGGACGCCAATTCCGTTCTCACGAGCAGACTTTCTTCGTTCTCGGTGCCGCTCCGAGAATCCAAACTCCATCTCTCCCGTCTCCCGCGGCCTCCTCCTCGTCTCTCTCCCCCGTTCTCACCCCCGGCTCTTTACGGCAGGAATTCCTTCCACTTTTTCAAGGTTATAGATAGATTTTTTTTTTTTTTTTTTTCCCGATTTCTGGCTTTTCTCATCCCTGATAGCTTCTGCCGAACTACGGGCACCGTCTCTTTCCATACAACCTTACTACTCCTTTCCTTTTTTTCGTTCTATATTGCATCGCCTTCATGGACTCGCATTGGGTTTAGGCTTTATTCAAAGCCTCATCGAAAACCCCCCTTATGCTCTCTCTTTTTTTTTCTAGTATTTTCTTTAACACCCTTCTCCTTGATTCCTAGAGTCTAGGAATCAAGGAGAAGGTCTAGGCTAGACCTTATCTCCCCTTTTCCTGGGTTTAGATTCGCCTTTTCAGGTCTTTGTCCGACCCCTCCAAGCTCTCTGTTTGCAAACGGTTCATAACAGTTTTAGATAATTGTAATTTCTGTATCTCTTTTTATTGTGACTAACCCCTTTCCTTCTCCATAAACTTTTATTTTTTTTTACCAAAGTATCCACCTCCCAGGGTTTTCTCTCATCCTCTCCATTTAAGAAAATCCAATCAGATTTCCAATGTCTCTTGTCTTCATTCTTTACAAAGGATTACAAAGGCGGAGCATGCCGACAGGAGACCTTTTGGTCCATATCTAGGTCGGATGCGAAAAAATCATGATAATGATAAACAAATGAATAAATAAAAGAATGAATAAAAACTGCAGTAATGTAAATAATAAAATACATAAATGCATAGATATAGTAAAATAATAAACAAACAAGTAAATAGTAAATAATGATAAATTGACATAATACTAATAATATGTCAATTCTTGAACAACATATTTGTCGGAACAAAACATATGTTTAACTTATTTCCAAAGGGCGAGATTTACTGCAACAGGGAAAGAAACTATTTTCATACTATCATACAATACAGGCAGAGAATAAGCGATAAGTTCAAACGTGAAATAAATCTAACTACGGATTACGTGTACAGTGGTTTTTGTATATTTACTTAAGCTTCACAGCAGTGGTCAAAACACACACAAAAAAAGTTTAAAAGACTATAAACTAAATGAGCAAGTGGGTCTGCCCCACATCTATCATAACTCTTACTGCCTTCCATTTCATTCTTTCCTTCCTCTAAATTCCCAAATCCCCTCTCCCTCCCTCTCCCCCATCTTATCTATCCTGCCCTCTAACTAAAGTGGTTCAAAGCGCTGAGAACCAAACAACAATGAATAAACAAAGCTGATAGGTGCACGGGTATGCTGAGATATGATATTAAAACTGGAGAAAGATTTTATGAAATATATGAGCTGACTCTTAAGGGACGAGCATATTGTATTACGTGACTGAAATTATACCAGCTGTATGAATGCATGTGTATGTACGTGTGTGTCTGTGCGTTTGTATGTGTGCGTGAGTGTTTATGTGTGTGTACGTGTGTTTGTGATCGTGTTCATGTGTGTTCATGTGTGTATGTGTATAGTACGTGTGCGTGTGTGTGTATATATATATATGTATGTCAGTCTGCGTGTGTCAGTGTGAGTTTGTGTGTGTGTGTGTGTATGTGTGTGTATGTGTTTATGTGTGTTTCTGTATGTGTATCTGCTTGTATGTATATGTAAATATACATGTATATGTGTGTGCATGTGTGTGTGTGCCTGTGTGTGTGTGCCTGTGTGTGTGTGTGTGTGTGTGTGTGTGTGTGTGTGTGTGTGTGTGTGTGTGTGTGCGTGTGAATGAGTGCACTGTATGAATATGTACATATACTCTACTGTGAAAATACAATTTTCTTTGCCTCTTTTTACTTTTGGATTTAGTAGTGACGTGTGCATATTCTTAAATTGCCTTAGATTTTCCGCTCTCTGCTGATAAGAGAATGAAAATATTTTCTATTTTCTATCTCAACATTTTATACCCATCAATTATCAATCACGTCTAAAACTAGTGCCCATCATTTTTATATTTTATATTTTTTCCCATACAGTATTCAATTCACCTATCAAATATGCACGTGACCTAATTTTTAACCTTGTTTCGCCTTTGCTAATAATGATTAATTACCTTCATGATGAAGTTAGATACTATGGTTACCTTGCTTTCCAGCTATTTTCGTTGATTTTATGAAATAAAACCGTTTTCTATTTGCCCCAATTTTATCGTTTTTTGCGTTCCTAATCATAGTTCATTTATTTGATGAAATTTATTTTTCTTTTGTGCATTTAACCTTTCATCTCCCTTCTCCTCATCCTTCTTATCTTTATTATTATCTTCTTATCAGTTCTCCAGTTCCTCTTATTTCTCTTCGACTTCTTTTTCAGTTCATACTCCACCTTCTTCTTCAACCCCCCCCCCCGCGAGAGCAAATGTTATACAGTCGGTTGTTGAAAGTTTGTCACATACTATCATGTATACTTTCAACAAACCTGCCCTACCTTTTTCTTTAGGATATTTCAAATGTATATTCACATAGATCATGCATAAAGAACGCTGTCTATATAGTTTTAGACATTTTATTTATACTTGGAATGGGCGGGGGGGGTGGGGGGTGGGGGTAGTATGCGTGAGTAAATTTTGACGCAGCCCGAAGGGATTTCTCCCCGTCCTCTCCTTATATGCAAGGGGGGACGGAGAGGGGGGGTCGCCGATTAAATGAAGCGGCCTTGCTGTGGATGTGCTGTGTCTTGCGACACTGCTACTGACCCAGGGCGGTGGGCAGGGTGCAGGGATGACCCGTCATCCAGGAGGTGCTCAGATGAGAGGGAGGGTGGGAGGGGTGTGGAGTGTATTTAGGGATGAAATGGGTGGGAGTGTTTTTATGCCTTTCCCTTTTTGGCTACCTCCCTTGGAAGGGGGAAAAAGCCTTGGTATATGATGTATATGATGATTTATACTTGAGACAAAATAGTACTTTCTCTTTCAAAGTTTGTCTAAAGTTTGTTTGAAATTCGTATTGTATACTTAGCATTGTGTAGGAAGAGATTTTTTTTTTAAATCAAAATGAATTTATTTGGATACTGTATTCGATTTTACATTAATAAATTCCAAGTACTGCAGTTATTAAACATACTTTTCACACACCTTCAACAAACGTTTACTAAAAGTACACAACCATTGATTTCTGCGAAGGGTTCTTAGCTTTTCCTCCTCTTCTTCCTCTCTTTTTGTACGCCTCTTTTCTTCCTCCCCACCTTACTCCTCTTCTTCTTACTCTTCCTCTCCTCTCTCCTTCTCCTACTACCTCTCAGATTCTTCCTCTTCAACTTCCCTTTCCTCCTTATCCTTCTTCTGTTTTCTCCTCTTTTTTAGCTTCCTCCTCTTCCTTCACTTTTCTTCTTCCTCCTCTTTCTCCTATTTCTCTTACTCCTCCGTCTCCTCTTCCTTTTTTAACTGCTTCATCTTTCTCCCTTTCATCCTTCTTTCCATCTTTCTCCTCTTCCTCCTCTTTTTCTTCATCTCTTTCTCCTCTTCTTTCTTTTTCTCCTCCTCCTCTTCTTCCTCCTCCTCGTCCTCCTCCTCCTTCTCCTCCTCCTCCTCCTCCTCCTCCTTGTCCTCATTCTGCTCCTGCTCCTTCTCCTCCTCCTGCTCCTCCTCCTCCCTCTCCTCCTCTTCCCTCTCCTCCTCCTCCTCCTCCTCTTCATCCTACTCCTCTTCCTTCCCTTCTTTACATCTTTTATATTCCGTTTAGCTCACCTCAGCGTTACTTCCTAATATCCTTCCATCACTTCAGCGCCATCCTACTCCTTCGTCCTGCGCTCCTCACACGTGACCCTCTCTCTCTTCGTCTTCCTGGTCTTCCATTCATCCGTGATAAGCTCTTCTCTCGCCATTGTACTCCCTCCTTTGTACACCTCTTCGCTTGTTTGTTCGTTCCAACTCCTCTGCGACGACTCTCGTGCCAATCGCTCCACCCCCCGATAGTGACGTTTCCCCCGTTTTCTTTTGTTACTTCCCTTCCCATTTTCGTCGATTTCTTCACGCCTTCTCTTCCACTTCGTTCCTCTCCGTTCGTTTTGTTTCTGTTCGAGTGAAATAACATCGCAAATGATTTGTTTTGTTCTTCCGTTTCTCCTCTATCAGATACCAAAGCCTTCGTCTCTGTTTTTTTTTTCTTTGTTAGCTTTGCGTTGATGACTCGTGTAAACATCAACATCTCTTCGTTGAGCGCGCGTGCGTGCGTGTGTGTCTGCGTGTGTGCGTGTATATGTGATTCACCATGGTGATTCACCATGGTCTTGAATCACGTGTTGGACTTGTGACCGACAGCTATTTCCTTCTCAGAAGAGAGCTCAGAGCTCATATATAACCGATCTATGGGTAATGCTGTGACCTTACACGCACACACACCGAACTCCCCGCCTATGAGAGTTGGAGTAACAACTCACAGCGCAGCGATACTGAGATTATTTAAGCCCTGAGCGGGATTCGAACCCGGACCGCTGTAGTGGCATCCGGGAACTCTAGCCACTGTGCCACGAGATGTATATGTTTTTGTGTGCGTTTGTATGTGTGATTCACCATCGTCTTGGATCACCCAAGGCAGTGGGTGACCCTACATCCACGAGGAGCTAAGATGAGGGGGGGGGATGAGGGATGGGGGGATGGGAGTGTAGCGGGTGGGAGGGGGTACATGGCTGTTGGCTTGGCTAACCTAACATTCATAATAACGGGGAAGAATATTGATATATAGATAAATTATTTTTGTCATTGTTTTTATTACAATAATTATTGTTATTGGTGTTATTATTATTATTGTTGTTATAATAGTCGTTATTATAATTATCAACGTTAATGTTGTTATCGTCAGTCATTTTTTTTATTACTATTATTATCACTTTTGTTTTCTTACTGTTTTTTTTCTTCTTTTTATTCTTTACTCTTATTGTTACTCTTATCAGTATTTATGACTTCGACACGTCTGACCTACAAAGACGCCAATTTACGACAAGGCCGTGTGGCAACGCGCGCAGTAATCTCAAGCTTAGGATGAAAATAATGGCCCGACACTCGATACCTCCCGTGAGGCCTTTCTCAACTGCTGATCCTCCTGGCCTCCACCTTCAGATTCCTTTTATTTATTTATTTTTTATCTATTTATTTTTATTTATTTATTCATTTTTATTTTATTTTATTTTATTTTATTGTTTTATTTTATTTTGTTTTATTGTTTTGTTTTGTTTTGTTTTATATAATTAAAAAGCCTCCACGTTCAGATTCCTTTTATTTATTTATTTTTCATTTATTTGTTTATTTTTATTTTTTATTTATTTTTTATTTTTCTATTTATTCATTTTTATTTATTTCTATTTTATTTTATTTTTATTTCATTTTATTGTTTTACTTTATTTTGTTTTATTGTTTTGTTTTGTTTTGTTTTATATAATTAAAAAACTTGTAGAAAAATCATATCGTACCCTCAGATCCAGGTAGATGTGAAACGCTATAGCTTTGATCTGAGAAATGATTGTATCCTTTTTCGGTGATGTCTGTGAAAAGCATTTGGGCTAGACTAGAAACACGACTTTTCATATTTTAGATATAATGGAACATATCTTCCTAATGATAATTTAATGATACCATAAAGGAACTTGTATAGACAAGGGTCGTTTTAGTATAAGTAATTATAATAACAAAAAGACTAATAAAAGTAACAAGTGTCGTAAGATGCACTTTGTGTTTAGGTATTTATTTGTTAATTAATCTATTCACGTATCTATTCACTTATCTATTCCATCAATCAATTGCTAACTATTGATATGGTTGGGTTTCATAATTCATTTACATCTGAAATAGTTTATTTATGTTTATATATTAACCTGTTCATTTATCTGTTTCATTGATCAAGTGCTACCTATTCATTGATATGGTTGTGTTTCATGATTCATTTACATCTGGACTAATTTATGTACCATTTCACATATTGTTTTTTTTTTTTTTTGTATAAACATATTCATTATTTACGCATTTGTATCTATTCACATATTTCCAAGAAAGAATTATTTATGATTGACAATAATCTGTCTAGAATCGAGTCTTTTCCAAGTAAGAAATTATTACTTTCCATGATGGAAGACCATAATCCTTGCTGTATATCCGCAGAAATTGTATGCTATATACACATAGAGTAAACCCCCGATATAACGGATCTCGATATACCGGATACTGGATATAACGGACAAAAATCTGACTGGACAGATCCTCGCTATAACGAATTTTCATCCGTTATAGCGAGGAATCCTCGGTTATAACGAACATTCGGATATAACGACAGACCCCTGTTCCCATATCGTCCGTTATATTGTAATTTCTTATCCCACTAATTTCTAACACCGGACAAACTTCGGGATATAACGGATCTGTCCGGTATTTCCATCGGATTTCCTGTCGGATTTCCTGTCCGGTATTTCCATCGGATTTCCTGTCACCATATCGTTCTTTATATCGAGGGTTTACTGTACCTCCTTCTGGACAACCACGTGTTCAACAAAATAGAAAAACCGATATCACACACACACACACACACACACACACACACACACACACACACACACACACACACACACACACACACACACATATATATATATATATATATATATATATATATATATATATTATATACGAGTATATATATACAATATATATATATGTGTGTGTATATATATATATATATATATATAATGGCATTGAGAGAGTGCATTGGTGTCATAATAGGAAAAGTACTGGTCTCACTTAGTTGTGGGTTCGAATCCCACACTCCTCCCAGCAGTTACTGGAACCTGCCCCAGTACCCCAAGCCTATTGGGCAAAGGTGACGGTTTCGGCCGCAGCTACGCGCCTCCAGGTGTAGGCTCCTCATCATTTTGAGTGAACAGAACTTGTCTTGATGCATGATATACCAAAGTAAGGTTACTGAATATCTATTTGTTAATGTGTGTCGCGTGTGTGTATTTACTTACCTTGTTGCATTTACCTAGTTGTATCTTACGTCAAGGGGAGCTAAGCTCGTGGTGTCCCGTCTTTTTATCTCGCAGTATCTAGTTTGCTCTTAAATTCATGTATGGTTTTTGCACACGCTATTGTTTGGTCCAATTTGTTCCAGACATCCACCACTCTGTGTGGAAAGCTGTGTGTGCGTGTATAAGTGTGTGTGTGTGTGTGTGTGTGTGTGTGTGTGTGTGTGTGTATGTGTGTGTGTGTATGTGCGCGTGCACGTATATGTACTTGTATGTGTGTGTGTGTGTGTGTGTGTGTGTGTGTGTGTGTGTGTGTGTGTGTGTGTGTGTGTGTGTGTGTGTGTGTGTGTGTGTGTGTGTGTATTTTCTCGTAATGAGTGATAGATGCTTATTGTCCTGCTCTAAAGCAGTCCAACGCTAGGTAAGCCAACTGTCCTATGTTGTTTATGGTGGAGCAGGGAAGACCTGGGAGCCCAATTGGCTTGGTTTATGGCCATTTTTATAGGCCATGGAAGGAGGTTTGTTCGAACATGATCAAGCTGGATCGTCAGAGGGTGACAGAAGGTCAGAGACTGTTGGAGACAGTGAGATCCAACAAAGGATTACAAAGGCGGAGCATGCCGACATGAGAGAGAGAATCAAGTTATTTACTCCTATAACTGAAATACGCTCATGATATTTGGTCTCGTTGAAAGTTTCGATCATAACAGGAAACGAATTTTTCAAAAGAATTGTGTAAGATGAGGCTGCTACGTTGCATCCTTTTATTAGTATTAAGTACGTGGTTAGTACGTCTGATGTAAATGATCATCAAGTGTAAATGATATTAAGGGATTATTGGACTGACAGGAAACAAACTAAAAAAAAATCTACTTACAAACTGGTGAGCTACATGCAAAAACAATAATTTGTAAATGCGATATGAAAGTGTAGATACAAAATAACTTTCGTGCATGGCAAAATACTTCTATCTTGTCATAAATCTGATAAGGCACGAGGCGA
>NC_134787.1:61429310-61454310 GCF_046742065.1 Oratosquilla oratoria
CATAAAAACAAGTTATCAGACAGATGAACAGGCACTCAGACAGGGAAACATATTCAGGAAATCAGGTAGTGTGACTTTCAGATATCTAAGATGTTTAGATGAACAGACAGACATATCAAGAGTTAGACAGTCAAATAGATCGACAGACACAAACAAACGGGAATTAAGGTCAAGAATAAGGATTATTTGATCAGTCTTCCTTGTTTAGCAAATGCACGTAAGATGGGACGAAATCTCGCAGCGCCAAGACAACAGTTGTTGTCCGAATGGCAGAGAGCAGCAAGGAGAGATGAAAGCCTTCAAGAACAAGGGACAACGAAGTGGAACTAAGGAACCAAGCAGGAACCATCGCTAGACCCACTTCCCGCTAACGAGGGAGCACGGAGAAAGCAAGAGTGGACAGGCTGTAGCTCCACACTTCCACCTCCACCTCCACCACCCCTTCCACCTGCCCCTTCCACCTGCCCCTTCCACCTGCCCCTTCCACCACTCCTTCCACCTGCCCCTTCCACCTGCCCCTTCCACCACCCCTTCCACCTGCCCCTTCCACCACCCCTTCCACCTGCCCCTCCCCCCTGCCCCTCCCCCCTGCCCCTCCTCCCTGCCCCTCCTCCCTGCCCCTGCCCCTCCCCCTGCCCCTCCACCTGCCCCTCCACCTCCCCCTCCACCTGCCCGTCCACCTCACCCTGCCCCTCCCCTCCACCTACCCGTCCACCTCACCCTGCCCCTCCCCTGCCCCTCCCCTGCCCCTCCACTCCCCCCTGCCCCTCCACCTCCCCTACCCCTCCACCTCCCCTGCCCCTCCACCTCCCCTGTCCCTCCACATCCCCTGCCCCTCCACCTCCCCTGCCCCTCCCCTGCCCCTCCCCCTCCACCTCCCCTGCCCCTCCACCTCCCCCTGCCCTTCCACCTCCCCCTGCCCTTCCACCTCCCCCTGCCCTTCCACCTGCCCCTCCACCTCCCCCTCCCCCTTTTCCTCTACTTGCTCCTCCTTCCCAATCCTCTTCCCCTTCCTCCCCCCTCCCCTTGTTCGACCTCCTCCCTTGTCCACTTCCCGCCCTCCTGCTGAAAAGGACAGGGGACTGAGGAAAGATAGGAAGGTACAAAGACGACGTGGGTAAGAAAGAAGTCGGGGAACGGGGGGGGGGGGAGGGTAGAGTACTGAAGAACAACGAAGGAGGATGTCTAGAAGAGCGGAGGCAGAAGAAGGCAATAAAGTTCAAAGGTGGAAGAAGAAGAAGAAGAGGAGGCAAATGCGCAGAGAAAAGAGGAGCGAAAGAGAGTTTAATACTTTTGTACTCAAATGCCGAGAAAGATAAAATGACATAAATGTTTAATGAATGTGACAAGAAAGGGCTGACAGACCACCACAGGGAAGAAGATAGAAAGGAATAAGAAATACGTGAGGATGGGATGAGAGGTTGTATATAATAGAAGAAAAACTCAAAATGAAAACAAAGAGAAATGGGAGGGGGGAAATGTAGACAAGTAGACGAACGCAATTCAAAGATTGATTGATTGATTAAAGGTTATCTGGTGTCGTAACTGCACGCAATTCAGAGAAAGACACACGATTGGCTAGCAGATGGGACAAATGTTGGGAGATGATGATGTTGAGGAGAAAAACAGAATTTGTAAGAAAGGGTGAAGAGAAAAGACATATTACGAAAGGATTACAAAGGTGGAAAATATCGACAGGAGACCTTTTGGTCCATATCTAGGTCGGATGCGAAAAAATCATAATAATGATAAATAAATGAATAGATAAAAACTAGTAATGTAAATAATAAAATACATAAATAAATGCATAGGTATAGTTAAATAATTAATAGACAAACAGGTAAATAGTAAATATTAATACATACATACACATACATATACCAAGGCTTTTTCCCCCTTCCAAGGGAGGTAGCCAAAAAGGGAAAGGCATAAAAACACTCCCACCCATTTCATCCCTAAATACACTCCACACCCCTCCCACCCTTCCTCTCATCTGAGCACCTCCTGGATGACGGGTCATCCCTGCACCCTGCCCACCGCCCTGGGTCAGAAGCAGTGTCGCAAGACACAGTACATCCACAGCGAGGCCGCTTCATTTAATCGGCGACCCCCCCTCTCCGTCCCCCTTTGCATATAAGGCGAGGACGGGGAGAAATCCCTTCGGGCTGCGTCAAAATTTACTCACACATACTACCCCACCCCCACTTCCCCGCCCATTCCTCCTCATGCAGTCGCAACATCATCCATATACAACCATTCTCCACTCACCTCTGTCTTCCGTCCTCTCCCTTCCTTCCTCAACAGACATTCCCCTCTTCCCCAAAGCCCCCTTCACCCCATCCATCCACCTCATCCTAGGACGTCCCCTCATGTTCACTCCCTCCACATCTGCCTTCCATACCTCTTTTACTAGTCTTTCTTCACTCATTCTTTCCATGTGTCCAAACCATCCTAATATTCTTTCATCAACCCTATCTCCCAAATCCTTTTTCACCCCTGTTCTCCTCCTCACCTCCTTATTTCTCACTCTATCTAGCCTAGTAACCCCCACCATACTTCTCAGACACCTCATCTCAAACACATTCAAACTCCTTCTCTCTTCTTCTCTTATGTTCCACTTTTCTGCCCCATACAGTGCTGTTGGCACAATCACTCCTTCATACAGTCTCCTCTTCGCATCCATTCCCAAATGGAGAAAAGTGGGAGGTGAGCCAGCTGTTGTTTGCGGACGACACTGCGCTTGTGGCAGGGTCAGAGGAGGGATTGAGGAAGCTGGTGGCAGAGTTTGGGAGAGTATGTGATAGAAGAAAGCTAAAGATAAATGTGGGTAAAAGTAAGGTGATGAGATGTACAAGGGGTGAAAGTGGCAGTAGACTGGAAGTGAACATTAAGGGAGAGCGACTGGAGGAAGTGGATAGTTTTAGATACTTGGGTGCAAGTGTAGCAGGAAAAGGTGGAGTGAAGGCGGAGGTAGAATGTAGATTGAGAGAAGCGAGTAAATGCCTTGGTGGTTTAAAGAGTGTAATGAGAAATAGACAAAATATTAATAAATTGACATAACTAATGATAAATAAAAATCAAGCAAATAATAATAAACAAACTGACAAATGATAACAAAATAAATAAATAAATGTTGATGAGAAAAACAGAATTTGTAAGAAAGGGTGAGGAGAAAGACACATTACAAAAGGATTACAAAGGAGAAGCATGCCGACAGGAGACCTTTTGGTCCATAACTAGGCCTGATGTGGAAAAAATTATAATAATGATAAATAAATAAAAGAAAAATAAAGAAAAAGTATGATGACATAAATAACAATAAATCAAATAAATGCATAGATATAGTTAGATAATAAACGAAGGTAAATAGTAAATAATAAATTGACAGATAACTAATAATAAATGAAAATCAAGCAAATAATAATAAATAATAACAAACAAACAATATAAAATAAAAGTGGAAGATGTGAAAATAGATATTAGTGAATAGGTAGAGACAGCAAGAGAAATATATAACCACGATGATAGTATACAAAGGTGATTAGCAAGCATGAAAGTCAGAGTATAAAAAGCCACTGGGAGAAAAGACATTAAATCATGAAAAAAAAACAATATAGTGAAACATAAACATACAGTAAAAAGGAAGGAATATATTTATTGACATATTCTCAACTGTAGTCTTGTTATCTATTGACAAAAGAAGTAGGAAATTGTTTTAACTAATTTATCAGGAAATAAAAAGCAAATTTTCTTAATTAGTTCTTTTACTAAGATAATTACTGGCGAACAGTTTTACACTTGTTTCTGAATTAAATTCGTGTTTATATTAATATAAGCTAGCAAAGCATCGAGGACTGTTGTACCATCTGTCTGTCTCTGTTTCTGTGTATCTGTATATGTCTATCTCTCTCTCTCTCTCTCTCTCTCTCTCTCTCTCTCTCTCTCTCTATATATATATATATATATATATATATATATATATACATATATATATATTAACGACTACAAAAACTATGTCGATTGAGAGGAAATCTCTTCAGGGTCACCCATATCGAACAGGTTTTGCAAGAAAGATGAGACAAAGAGCAGCTCGCACAGTTGCAGGACCCACTGCTAATTGGCACGTCCCTGGTGACGAACAGGGTAATTCTTCATACATACATACATACATATATATATATATATATATATATATATATATATATATATATATATTTGTGTGTGTGTGTGCGCGCACTCGCGTGTTTGGCGGTGCACCTGTTCGTATTAATATCCGTGATATCCATCAAGACCGACACAAAGACGATGAAAACCTGAAACCGCCACAGAACAGATTATATTGGATTCTGTTTCCGCACTCAGAACAGAAACACACACACACATACACGCACACACATACATGCACACACATACACACACGCACATACATACATGCACACACATACACGCACACGCACACACACACGCACACACACACGCGCACACACACACACACACACACACACACACACACACACACACACACACACACACACACACACACACACACACACACACACACACACACACACACACACACACACACGTCCTTCGCTATTTCTTGCGATTCCGAGTGTGTTGTCAGATTCCTTGTGTAATGTCACAATTACGTCACATGCAACATGGGTCACGTGAACAGTCCATGACGTCACATTTGGGTCATGTATAAGATCCATGACATCACGCTTGGATCACCTCTAAAATCCATGACGTCACGTTTAGGACACGCGATTCACGTGTAACGCCCATGACGTCACGCGTATGTCACGTGTTAAGCCTATTACGTCACAGTTGAATCACTTGAGAAATTGATGACGTCGCACTTAGGTCACGTGACATCACTTGGCCTTTATTGATTATTCCGACACTCCCTGGAGAGGGTCCAGAGGCGATAATCCAGCGCTTCTATCTGGATCATCATCGAAATCTACTGTATCCGTGTTGGACTATATGTCAGGAGTGTTGATGGGAGTAATAGATCTCCAATGTACGAGATTACAATAATCTCCAGTCACACTATCACGATTCTAGGCAAATGTTGTGAATTCGGAAACCTGCAGAACGACTTCGTCTACAGTATTCTAGATTTCCCTAAGTCTACAATTCAACAATGTGTCTAATATTCGTATTCTAGGTTTAACTTCTCTTAGTTCGTTGTTCAGCTTCTCAACATATGACGCAAAAGTAGTACGACATTTGGAGGTTCGAAAAATAAGAAATTGTAAACGAAGTCTTTTCGAATCAAACGAACGAAGTCAAGTCGTGATAGTGTGACCGGGGCTATAGGAAATAAATCCATGCAAGGACTGTGAAGTATTGGCATGGTGGATCCCTACAGCTGAATTCCAAGAAATGAGTTTCATAAGAACATAAGAATGGAGAAGACCGGAAGACCATAAGGCCTACACTAGGCAGTTCCATGTCCATTACCACCTGTCATCCCCACCCATAAAGTTGTGTAACCGTTTATTAAGACGATTGATAGTTTCAGCGCTCACTACATGGTTACTAAGTCTATTCCATTCGTTGACCACCCTATTAGTAAACCAATTCTTGCCTATTTCCTTATTAAATCTAAATATGTCCAATTTAAATCCATTACTCCGAGTCATGTCCCACTGTCTTAATATGATGACCTTGTTTACGTCATCCTTGTTAAAACCTTTGATCCACTTAAACACCGGTGCTTTCATTATAGATTACTAGCTTAAAAGCTGATCTATCGGATGGCCTTTTAACATAGATCCTGCAAAGTGCTTCAAGAGCATTTGGCCCTTGAATCATCCCGGAATGCTGTCAAAATTAAAACTATTAAACATTCATCGGTACAATGACAGTTTTATGTAATTTCTAAATTTTAAGGTATCACATGGGACAAACAGTTGATTTTCAAGTACAAACTATTTGTGTTGTAAGGCATTTACTGTATTCTTAAAAAAATATTTACAAAGGATTACAAAGGCGGAGCATGCCGACAGGAGACCTCTTGGTCCATATCTAGGTCGGATGCGAAAAAAAATCATAATGATAATGAAATAATAAGTAAAAACTATAATAATGTAAATAACAAATAAAATAAATAAATGCATAGGTATAGTTAAATAATAAACAAACAGGTAAATAGTAAATAATAATAAATTGACATATAACTGATAAATGAAAATCAAACGGACAAATGATAACAAAACATATAAATATTATATGAATCTTTGGAAGGGAAAGATATATACATGGAAAGATTTTTTGAAGGGTGGTCTCCTTGAAAATATTTCCTTATATAAATCTTTCCCTTCCAAGAATTAATATAAGATTTATATATATATATATATATATATATATATATATATATATATATATATATAAATATATATATATATATTTTTTTTTTTTTATTTTTTTTTATTTTTTTTCTCTCTCTCTTAAGAATGCCACCGGGTTGCTAGGATTGGGCTGATTCCCCCAAAAAGGTATAATATTCCGACCGTGGGGGCATGTAGGTGGTAGTTTTAGGGTAACACACAGACACACAAATGCACTTTTACATTTATTATTATAGATATAGATTTGCCGCGCCCAGCACATTTGATCCTGTAAGAAATCTGGCTGATGTAGTCATGGGTTTCGATGCTCCACTGGAGAAATATATTTATAAGTAAATAGATAAATAAGTACATCTATTGCAAATAGATAAATATATTGATTAGTTAATTAATCAAATGATAGGTAAATGAATAAATGAACAAATAAATGAGTAGAGAGATAGATATCCGTTCATAATATATTTGAATGTTCACGGACAGACAAGGTCAAAAACAGGACATCTTATCAAAGGTGATAATGGTGATGGTGGTCATGATGAATGTTTTTATGGATTGATTTAATGAGGAGCTGAATGCTAATGCAGGTATCCATGTAATTCACCTTGTGACCAGACCTTTCAGAATCACCCCAAAGAACCTACAACTACACCAATTTGTATAACGTCATCGAATAATTCATGCCATTCTTTTATTTATCTATATGGTTATTTATTTACTTTTTCATTTATATGTTTATCTATTTACTTGTTTATTTATTTTCATTCATTTACTTATTGAATTATTTATCTATTTATTTGTTAATCTTTATTTTTTCTTAAGAAAAAGAGAGTAGAGGGACAGTGTGGCGTCTCGCTAGAGCTCAGGAAAAAAAAAAAAAAAAAAAACACCGGTATGGTGGTCGTGGACCTTTTCAGAGATCAAGAGAACGAGGCAGAGATTGAAAGAGAAAAGATGACGAAAAAGGTGATCTGCTCGTCTGAAGGACGGCCAGAACGTAATTGGAGTAGATTTTCATATCTGGCAAAGAGCAGACACAATATGAGGCCAGAACCTTTAAGAAATGTACATTTGATAAAGATTCAATCTTTACATATTTTGTAGGCAGTTGCTATTTTCATATCATTTTCATGTTTATTTAGGCTGCCTCCAGACAGGAAGTGTCAAGATGTGAGAGAGTGAGGAGGGTGGAGGGGAGTGGAGTGTGTAGGGGATGGAATGGGTGGGAGTGGTTTCTATGCCTTTTTCTTTTTGGCTACATCCCGTGCAAGGGGGAAAAGCCTTTGGTATATGTATGTATGTACATTTGATGAAAATTCTATCTTTGCATATTTTGTGGGCAATTGCTATTTTCAGACAATTTTCGTGTCTATTTAGGCTGGCTCTAGACATTTCTATTCAGCTGGGGGAGGGAACCTTTCCACTTTTCAAAGTGTTAATCTTCTTGCGAAAGGAAAAATCTTCATGGTACCTTCCCAAGATCTTGAGGAAGGACGCTCCATGCCAGTGGTTCTCAACCTATGGTTCATGGAAACTTATTGGGCTACGGCAGTTCACAAGTGTGGCCGCCAGCCGAAAGCTACGAGCAGTTAGTGGATGAAAAACGATTAAATTTAGTGTTGAAGTCATCTCCATGAGGTTAGATAACAGCATTGCATGAGAACGGGGTATACGTGAAAATAGGTTGAAAACCCCAGCTCTATGCAAAGACAATGGATCCTCGATCTGAGTCTTGTCGGGGGCAATTTTCCGTTCGGGGAAGTAAAGCTACAAAATATGGAGAAAACGTGATTAGTATTAGCAAGAGAGACGCAGAGAGACCAAAGGGAATAGATGAAAAGGCGACAAAAGGACGACGGAGATATAATTTGGAGTCAAGAGAAGGGGAACGACAGAGGAAGGCAGACTCAGGGGGGAGGTTGGACGTAAATGGTGAAGGCAAAGCTGTGACGACGAACAGCAAAGGAAAAGAACAGTCTGCAAAAGGGGAAGACGAAATGAAGGCAAAGAGAAAGCTTATACAAACATACTTAGTTACATAAACATAGCGCAGAAAAACACTCACTGGAAACACAAGAAAATGAGACAGTGGTATCAAGTCACCCCTGAGACTACGCTTGTATATATACGTACGTACGTGTGTGTGTGTGTGTGTGTGTGTGTGTGTGTGTGTGTGTGTGTGTGTGTGTGTGTGTGTGTGTGTGTGTGTGTGTGTGTACATGTATATGAAAATGTTAATGTATATGTACATGTATATGAAAATGTATATGTACATATGTACACATGTTCATATGTGTATACATACGCATGGGCACATTGATGGTGCAGTGGTGCATAACATTGGTAGGTTATGCCATGAAGTCTTTCGAAGGATTGACAGACTTCATCATGCCATAGACCCACTCAACCACAGTATACATCATTGTCAGTACTTGTGAAGGAAGTCTTGAGGTCTTTTGGTACCATGTTCCTTCAGGTAGTTACATGGGATAATTGGTATGAATTTGTATCACAACAGTGAACATCAACTCTGGATCATCTGGGCTTGTAGTATACTTCCCTGACATTGACCCCATTCACATACATACATACATACATACATACATACATACATACATACATACATACATACATACATATACACACAAGCGACAGCCCACGGTGTATATGACGAAGAGAATTCCAGTAGAACGTAGGACTTGGACAAATCGACCGTTCTTGTCGAAAACTGTTTGGAATAGGAATTGGATTTAGGAATTTTCGAGGAGTGTAAGTGGATTGGCTCGCCCCACGATGTGTGATGCCCATTGATGATGGCGATGATGAAATAAATGCTTCTGAATTTACTGAATTTACTTTCCTCATAGCAGGCATGTTCCCCTGTGGGTATGAAATGCACTAAAAGAAAACGGCAGCTTGAACGTGACGGGTTGAGTTTTGGTAAAAAAGAAAGAAAATAGAAACAGATTCGTCGGTGGTATATAAACAGTAACACCTCCCCGCAGAAATCATTGGTTGTATACTTTTAGCAAACGTTTGTTGAAGGTGTGTGAAAAGTATGATTGTTTAATAAATATGATATTAGAAATTTATCAATGTAAAATTTTATACAGTAACAAAATAAATTAATTTTGATTAAAAACTTCTCTTGCTATACGATGCTAAGAAAAGTTTGCTATACGAACAAACTTTGAAGGAAAAGGTACTATTTTATCTCAGATGTAAATAAAATGCCTAAAACTATATAGACAGCGTTCTTTATGTATGATCTATGTGAACATATACTTGAAATATCTTAAAGAAAAACACTGTTCCATTATATACTTCAAACATGCATGCTAGTATGTGAACCTCTCAACAACCGTTTGTATAGCATTTGCTTTCGGGGTGGGGGGATGGTCACTGAACAAAAGGATGAACCTGTCCACGTAAAAGATGAATTCTTTCTTGAAAAAAAGAAAAAAAAAAAAAATGGATTAAAATGGGTAAGAATGAAAGATGAATAAAACGACTGACAGGTGGCGATAGATATGGAACTGCCTACTGTAGGCCTTATAGTCTCTTGTAGTCTCCTTCATTCTTATGTTCTTATGACGATTGGTTGGATAAAAGAAAGTAACCGAAAGGGGTGGGGGAGGAGTGGGAGGAGGAGAAGGAGGAGGAGGAGTGGGAGGAGGAGGAGGAGGAGTGGGAGGAAGAGGAGGAGGAGGACGCGATGAACCGATTAGAAAACAGCCACAAATGCAAATGACGACGTAATGGGAATTTAATGGTGATGTGATAAGAACCGTTTGCTGAGCTACTGGCAACACTTTCCTGATCTTTGATGTTGTCCTCCTCCTCTTCCCCCTCCTCCCCCTCCCCCTCCTCCTCCCCTCCTCCTCCCCCTCCCCTCCTCCTCCCCTCCTCCTCCCCCTCCCCTCCTCCTCACCCTCCTCCCCCTCCTCCCCCGCCTCCTCCTCCCCCTCCCCATCCTCCTCCTCTTCCTCCTCCCCCTCCTCTTCCTCCTCCCCCTCCTCCTCTTCCTCCTCCTCCTCCTCCTTCCCCTCCTCCCCTCCTCCTCCTCCCCCTCCCCATCCTCCTCCTCCCCATCCTCCTCCTCCTCCTCCCCATCCTCCTCCTCCTCCTCCTCCAACTCCTCCTCCTCCTCCAACTCCTCCTCCTCTTCCAACTCCTCCTCCTCTTCCAACTCCTCCTCCTCCAACTCCTTCTCCTCCAACTCCTCCTCCTCCAACTCCTCCTCCTCCTCCTCCAACTCCTCCTCCTCCAACTCCTCCTCCAACTCCTCCTCCTCCTCCAACTCCTCCTCCTCCAACTCCTCCTCCTCCAACTCCTCCTCCTCCAACTCCTCCTCTTCCAACTCCTCCTCCTCTTCCAACTCCTCCTCCTCTTCCAACTCCTCCTCCTCTTCCAACTCCTCCTCCTCTTCCAACTCCTCCTCCTCCAACTCCTCCTCCTCCAACTCCTCCTCCTCCAACTCCTCCTCCAACTCCTCCTCCTCCAACTCCTACTCTTCTTCCAACTCCTCCTCCTCTTCCAACTCCTCCTCCTCTTCCAACTCCTCCTCCTCTTTCAACTCCTCCTCCTCTTCCAACTCCTCCTCCTCTTCCAACTCCTCCTCTTCCAACTCCTCCTCCTCCTCATCATCCAACTCCTCCTCCTCCTCCAACTCCTTCTCCTCCTCCAACTCCTCCTCCTCCAACTCCAACTCCTCCTCCTCCAACTCCTCCTCCTCCAACTCCGACTCCTCCTCCAACTCCTCCTCCTCCTCCAACTCCTCCTCCTCCTCCTTCAACTCCTCCTCCTCCAACTCCAACTCCTCCTCCCTTTCCTCCTCCCCCTCCCCCTCCACCAACTTCCATTCCCACTCCCTCGACCCTAACTTCATTTTTCTAAATTTATTCTCACTCTAAGTCATTTTCAAGACACACTCAGCCAACTGGTTCCACCACAGGCAATTACTCTTCTCCTCCTCCACCTTGTCTTCCTTGGCCATTTGAACTCGGATTTCACATTCTGTACCAGTAAATCCTTTGAAGCAGCTCTTGTGATTGTATGTATACTATATTCATTTTGGGGCTCTCCATAAACCCTTCACATACTCCAGTTTTTTTATATTTTGATTATTTCAATTTTCCTGGATAAAGAACATACTCCATACATGCAGACATACATACATATATATATACAGACATGCATACATACATATATACTGTACATGCATACATACATATATACATACATATATTTACGTACACATACACATATATAAACAGTATACTTAAATGCATATATATATATATATATATATATATATATATATATATATATATATATATATATATACAGACATGCATACATATATACTGTACATACATGCATACATACATATATACATACATACAGACATACATACATACATACATGTACGATGTTACTTCACCGAGGAACATCTATGACCGCGATAATCGCTTTTTAATCCCACTATTATATCTAAAACACGTCTAATATAATCTTGTTTTTGTTTCTTGTGCAGGCTGTCGATACATGACTCGGGCCATTACTTGTGCAGAGGCGATTTTGCTTTTGCTCAGTCTCAGACGAGGAGCCTCATGCTCAAAGTGGTGGCTCCCATCGAGTCCCTCCTTATCACCGATGCCCATGACCGACCAGTTCCTCTCACGCTCCCAGCCGTGGCAGAGAGTGGAACCTTGAACCTTACCTGTACTGCACGAGGAGGTAACGTATTATTTATTTATTTATTTATACATACATATATATATATATATATATATATATATATATATATATATATATATATATATATATATATATATATATAGAATATATATGCGTAAGTAACCACTAGGAAAAGTAAACTAACGAAGCAGAGCGCTTTCGTGTAGTCAAATCTTCAGTGCTGATACAAAGTTTACTTTTCCAAGTGGTTACTTACGCATTTGTGAACACACGTTCCTAGTGTTTTTATTGCATATATATATATATATATATATATATATATATATTTATATATATATAAAAAATATATTGTATATATAAAATATATTTATATATATATATATATATATATATATATATTTTACATGAACCCTTTAGCTGAGAGCAAGAATAATACCACCGTGATCCCTTGCTTTTCGTAAAAGGTGATTTTTCATATACCACTGCATAAATATACAAATACATGTGACATTAACAACGCAAAGTTACCTCTATCTCGGTCTTTTGTCACCTCTTCCATTCTGTGTAGGCAAAGTAGCTCCTTTTCAGAGAGCCCGTTTAGGTAGTTATGCTTGCCAGCCTAGTCATTCCCTTTATAAAAGTATCTTCATTTGAGTACGCGCCCACCAAAATGCCCGGGTAGTCCCCGGAATTCAAATGGGCGTCTTTGTGCAAGTGTTCCACTAAGCAGACATTACCACCTGCAAATGGACACTCCTGTTCCAGCAAGGGTCTCTGCGCAACCGCTTCAAGCTGGCTATCTGCATTCCAGAGGAAAAGAACGTTCAAATAAGTAGAAAAAATATTTGAATTGATAAGTAAATAGGCAAACAAGCGAGCAGATAAATAAATGAATAACTAAAATGAATAAATACAAATTAATAAATAGATAGATTCGTATGTGTATATATATACATATATATATATATACACACACACACACATATATATATATGTATATATATATAATAAACGAATAGATAAATAGATTAATAAGTAAGTAGACAAATAAAAGAATAAGCAATTAAATAAACTAATAACAAATGATAAAACAGATAAAAAATATATATAATATATAATATAAATGAATATATAAAGGAATAGATTAGTAAGTAGACAAATGAGAAAATAAGCAATTAAATAAGCTAATAACAAATAAATGATATAACAAATTTGCTTGTGCCACAGCGGTCATTTATCCCGTTTCTTTCTTACTAGACTTGCGGTTTTCCGTGGAAAAAAATCTTGTCTGAATGAACATCCATTTTGAAAACTTTCATATCTTTGTCAAATTTTGACTTGAACTGATCTGATTACATGTAGATGATTTCTATCTCTAGGAAACAGGTGGTGGCACGATGGTACGGTCTTCGTCTTATAAAAAGCAAGCCGCTCAGGCGAGGGTTCGAATCCCAGTAGGAGAGTTTATTTCCAAATGACATAATGACACAAAAACATAGGATATTTTTGAGTCTAAAGGCATCGTGAACTTGGTTCACTAAGCACTGAAATATGTAACTCAACATCCTTTTCCAGTCTACTCTATCTTCACTACAGTCTGCAGAGGTATGCAATATTGTGCAATATTTTACTCTAGTTTTTTTTTTTTGGGTGGGGTGGGGGATATGAAATGTATCGCTTTCTGTAGTACAGCAATCCGCACGGCTGTAGCTCTTCTCACAATGTCAGTCTGCTTCATCGAGCTGGAGGCTTAGTTCCCAGCCTGCTGGAAACGGTGACAAGTTATTGTGAAAGAGAGCCGGGCATAGGCATCGAGTGCTGCTTTATCGGTCATTTCTGTCCGGGCGATGGGGCGTTGCAAACCCGCTTGAGGCAAAGGGTGACTGGTAGCTCAGTATCAGCTTCCTGGTCCTTCACGTTACTCGTCTTCTGAACGTTATATCTCATTCTGAAACAACTATTTCTTTTTTTCCTCCTGGGCTACCTACTGCCACGTAGACCCGGATAAGAAGAAAATAACTTGGAGAAGGGAGAATGGGGGGGAAAAAGGAAAAGAGAAAATGAGAATAAGAAAAAAAAAAAGAATTAAAAAAGAAAGGAAAAAACGTGGAGTAAAGGAAAAATTAAAAGGAAAAACAAATACACAAAGAATGAGAAAAAGAAAAAATGGGAAGTAAAGGAAAAATTTAAAGAAAAAAACGCACACACACACACACACACACACACACACACACACACACACACACACACACACACACACACACACACACACACACACACACACACAGTTTTCCATATGTATGGATATGTGGAATAGCTTAGAAGGTTAAAGAGCTCAAACTTAAACAATAAATGAATTCAAATGTAAATATGATAACTGGAAATCAATGATAAAGATTAAGTTGAAACAGTACATGAATTTGAGTCTAGGTATGTTAGAAAATTAGAGAAGAGGAGACGGGACCCAACGAGCATTGCTCATGTCCTGTATACTACAATTAGGTACAAACATATATATATATATATATATATATATATATATATATATATATATATATATATTGTGTGTGTGTGTGTGTGTATATATATAATGTGTGCGTGTATGTATACATACACATACACCCTAACACACGTACACACACACACATACATTCACATTATCAGACCAACTCACGCGTCGACCAAGCAAGAGAATATAATGACCCTGCAAATATTCATGATAACATTCTTCCAAACAAACGCATTAAACAACCACAACCTAAGCTATAGTGGGCCACATAATTTTTTTTTTTTTTTTCTTTCTTTTTTGTCAGAGCAAGTCTATTCTCGTGGTTCTTTCTCCGCATTCTTTACTTCATTATGTGAATTATAAACCAATTTCTTTGGCATTAGTCTTTTCGTCCGCTTCAAGGAACATTGTAATTTGTCGCAAAAACCAACGCTTCGATCTCTCAATTTATGTTTCTTCATGCAGATTTCTAGTGGCTTTATAATGTATAAGAACTTGAAATTAAATTGTAAAATCTAACATTATATAAATCTTCGTTGTCTCATTCGTTAAAGCATGACGTATTTTTCATGAACAAATACATATACCAAAGGCTTTTTCCCCCTTACACGGGGGGTAGCCAAAAAGAAAAAGGCATAGAAACCACTTCCATCCATTCCATCCCCTACATATTCCTCTCCCCTCCACCCTCCTCCCTCCCTCTCATCTTGGTACCTCCTGGATGACGGGTCATCCCTGCATCCTGTCCACTGCCCTGGGTCAGAAGCAGCTAATTGATCATGCATTTTTTTTTTTTTTTTTACTAGGGAGGAAAAAAATTCTGCACAAGCAATTAGCTGCATTTTTTTTTACATTTGAGGTACATGTCTAGAATAATTGGATTTACAGAAAATGTTGTGAACCACAAGAAAAAATACAACTAATAAAAAAAATCATACGAAAAGCACCTAAATCACTTGGGTTTATTTTCCCTAAAGTTACAAACTAAAAGGAGATTTGATCCAAATTTTTAAGACTTTACAGGAAATTGTTCATCTCAAAATTATATATATTTTCTTATTACATTTCTCCCCGTCTTCTCCTTCTCTTCATGAGGGGACGGAGAGGGGGGGGGGGTCGCCGATTTAATGAAGCGGCCTTGCTGTGGATGTGCTGTGTCTTGCGACACTGCTTCTGACCCAGGGCAGTGGGCGAGATGCAGGGATGACCCGTCATCCAGGAGGAGCCAAGATAAGAGGGAGGAGTAGTTTTGCCTTTGTTTTTTGGCTACCTCCCTTGTAAGGAGGAAAAAGCCTTTGGTATATGTATGTATGTATGTATGTATTCAAATCGTTGATTAAATAATATCAGTGAATTGAATAGCATTACTGTAGTAGCGGTGGAATGTAGCATAGTTTTAAGTTTCTAAGATCTATTTAGATACGGAAGAAGTGTTAGTATCTACCAATTGGCAATGTTGTTTTCTTGTTTAATTTCCCTTTCTACATGTTTATATCTTTAGTTATTCACTTCCCTTTGTATGAAGTATTAGCCGCATTAATTTTGCAAAGTTAATATTTTAAAGACATTAGTAACACCCCTTAGGATCAGATTGACGCAAGATTTTTGTATGACTGGAAATAAATTTCCATTCAAAATAGAAAAAAAATATTCACCTTTAATTTCTTCCATCATCTCTCCACTTTTTTTTTTTTTTTTTGTCCCAATGTTGCTCCTAAGAACAGAAACTCAGTTTATCGTTCAGGAAATGTAATTTCTTCGTTTATTGTTCTTCGTCCGAACTCGCTATGGACAGATTAGTGGTGTCTTTTGCTGTGCATGAGGTGGAAAGCGTTGAGACTGACATAACTTAAGTACCCTGTCAATCGATGAAGATTTTTTTATTTATTTTTTTTTATTTTTTTTATTTGGAGAAGTCCATTTTCCATTTTACATTTTCTTTCAACCTTAGACGTACGGCTGCCTTCATCCTCTTTACAAAAGTTGGGTTATTTATGACATTCTCAAAGATTCTGCTTTAACAACTCACCATCCAACTTGTACGCAGTGGGAAGTGAGAAACCCCCTGATAGGGTAAGCTCTGTCAGTCGTGGCAAGTCACGTTTTTTTTTTTTTTTTTTTTTTTTTTTGTGTCGATGTTAGGTTGTCTCCCCGCCAGGTCAGGGCTGTCGGTTTCCAACGCAGGAATCGAACTCACGACCGCCTTTGATTCTGAAGATGCTGTCCTGATGAGGGACTGTCTGTTTTATACCTGTGATGTTTTGAAGAAATTACTGACATCCCTACGAACCAAATCACTATGCATTACTTTATGATCGGAGATCAATCATCACACACACACACACACGCACACACACACACACACACACACACACACACACACACACACACACACACACACACACACACACACACACACACACACACACACACACACACACACACACACACACACACACACACACACACACACACACACACACACACACACACACACACACACACACACACACACACACACACACACACACACACACACACACACACACACACACACACACACACACACACACACACACACACACACACACACACAAACCAAAAAATGATCAGTTTTAAATCACTTTGATTTTTTTATTAATAATTTTTTCTTTTTTGTAAAACTGATTAAATCCCTCCAAAATTATCATCTTTATGACTTCATCTCTCACCATATCATCCCCATGGACAGAAGCTCTGGTTATTGCTAAAAAAAAAAAACAGTAATAACAAAAAATAACAAATAAAGAATAACAAAAAATTAACAAAAAGAATATTGATAAACAATAATTTTTTGGTAACCGGACGGCGCTCTTTTCGTGTGGATTTTGAAACTTGGTCATGGATAAATCCAAAGGATTTTGTTCAGGTCAGAGGCACATCTGATCCAAAGGATGGTTACGATCTGTGATGTGTTTTTTGTTAGTAAACAGACTCAGTGTAGGTATGCACCAAAGTGGCGTTTCCTCTTTAATGGCAATTTATATTACAATCAATTTCAAAAGAGAGGCATCATACCCACAGGAGACCTGTCGCTACACATACATTACGGGAAGTTAATTAATGTACAAGTAAGCAACAGCTAGGAAAAGATAGACCAATTGGGTAACCAATCAGCCAGTCAAACAAGCAATTAATCAATGAGATAATAACTGAATAAAGTAACAAAATAATAGTTTCATTGAGAGAGAAACAAGTCAATAGATAGATATGTAAATGAAGATTAGATACATAAATTCACAGACTAAGAAAGAAAGAAAAAGTAAGATAAAGAGAAACATATAGATAAGTAAATCAACAGAGAAATTAATAAAGCAAGTAGAAAACTAAAGCATAAAAGATGAATAAAGTGATGAATGCATGACATGAATATAAGTAAAGTGGTGGGTATGCAAATCGGTAATTACATAGCTTGACATTTGAATAAAGGCATTACAGCATATAGTTTTGATTTTTGCTTAATCGAATTTTATCCATTTTCCATAATGGATACTTTTTTTTTTTTATGTCCCAAAGTTATTCTGTTCATTTTTGTCGCGGGCTAGTGTGTCACTATTTGCAATGGATGTCAAGGTGACGGCTGTTTGAATCCTGCCGCTAGCGAGTTGGACCACGGGCATGGTTTATTAGATTCCAAGGTGCAAAATTCTATGTAAGCGGTAACGTTCTGGCCCACTGCATTCCATGATGATCATCATAATCATTATCATCATTTCATAATTTCATCATCATCATCATCATCATCATCATCATCATCATCATCATCATCATCATCATCCCATCACCACCATCTTCGTCATCACCATCACCACCACCATCATCATCATCATCATCATCATCATCATCATCATCATCATCATCATCATCATCATCATCATCATCATTATCACTATCATCATCATTATCATCACCATCATCATCACCATCAGTCCTTTTGATAAATCTACTGTGATTAACCCCATCAGTACCGAGTGTTAGATTTTCTTTTACTCTTCGCCTTCTGTGAGGCATTTTCACTCATCTCTACCTTATTTCTTGCCAGAGAACTTTAGTCTGTACAATATTCAATCACCTCAATGGCAACTTCTTCCGGTTATTAACCACGCGTTTGAGAGAGCTGCTTCCGCCTGTTTCTTAATTAAATCTGTAGGCTGGTAGATTGAATTAGGATTTTCTCTTATGAAACTATTTTTCGTTTTTATACTATAAAATACTTTTTGAAAAAGTAAATCCTTATAACACAATTTCTTTTCTCAATATCATGTTTTTTAATTCTATTTATTTGTTTATATACATGTATACTTATTTATGTTTGTTTTTATTTATTTATTTATTAGCTAAAGACTTGTGCAATCTACAGAAAAAATCGTAGGATAGAAAACGTATACAGTAGCTTTAGGCTGGTCTGTTACAAATTACTGATGCATATCACATCTCCACAGAACAAACAGCGTAAATGTTCCTCCGGGTAATACTAATTGCAAATATAAAAACAAGATAACAGAGCAGCAGTCAGCCATATGGAGATGCAAGAGTGGCACAAGAAGATTTCCGACATGGATAGGCTGCATATTCCTATAGGATAAAGGACAGTACAAAAACAATATTTTTATTCATACGTGATGCTAGTCGAATTTTCAGCAAAATAAGAGAGAGAAAGTGAGAGAGAGAGAGAGAGAGAGAGAGAGAGAGAGAGAGAGAGAGAGAGAGAGAGAGAGAGGGGTGGGGGTGGGTGGGAGGGAGGGAGAGAGAGTGGTGGGGGTGGGGAGGGAGAGAGAGAGGGGGGGATAGGGGAAGGAGGGAGAGAGAGAGGGGGATAGGGGAAGGAGGGGGAGAGAGAGAGTGGGGGAGAGAGGGGGAGGGAGGGAGAGAGGGGGGATAGGAGAAGGAGGAAGAGAGAGAGAGAGAGAGAGAGAGAGAGAGAGAGAGAGAGAGAGAGAGAGAGAGAGAGAGAGAGAGAGAGAGAGAGAGAGAGAGAGAGAGAGAAGAAACACTAGTCGGCAACAATTTGGAAATACTATCTCACCTTTCTCATCAGTAACCCAAGAAGGGCGTCTGACCTGTCAGTTATGGGGCCTCTTAAAGTCTCTCAATTTATTTCGATCTCTGCATTCCTCGTAATCTTCTGTTTTCTTTATCCTTTCTCCACTTTTATACTTCTTGAAAGTTGTTAAGCATCTTTTTTCTCCAATCATTCCGGTTTTAAATATACCTAAAGTGTCTAAAAAGAAATCATAATCAGTGGTACCACTTCTTCAAGTTTGTGATTAATTATTGCAATGTTTATAGTCGCCAAGTGAATATTACTCGAGTGTCATCCAGTTTTTGTCCAGGGTTGTCTTCTTTGATTCCGTCCTTCCATAGTCATCATTTGAATTTCTCGATCAATTATTAGAATTGCCGGCTTTCTAAACCGGTCATGGCAGATGAAATTGATCAAGACATTAGTATCATTATCGTGCTCCATTTTCTCAACTTTCTCATTGTCCTCTACGAATCTTCGCCAGAGGTCTCTGTCCAGGAAGTCCTCAATTCTAATAATTTCTTGCACTGTGCTCCACTATGTATTTAAATTCTATTCTCGTATTATCATAGTAACGATATTATCAATACAAAAATAGATAGAGAAATCTGCACACCTCAATAACATGTAGACGACATTAACACCACGAAAGTCCTCATCTCTAATTATTTCTTGCACTATGCTCCACTATGTATTAAAATCCTTTTCTCGTATTATCATAGTAACGATATTATCAATACAAAAATGGATAAAGAAAGCTACAGACCTCACTAACATGTGGACGACATTAACACCACGAAAGTCCTTATCTCTAATTATTTCTTGCACTATGCTCCACTATGTACTGAAATTCTATTCTCGTATTATCATAGTAACGATATTATCAATACAAAAATAGATAAAGAAAGCTACACACCTCACTAACATGTAGACGACATTAACACCACGAAAGTCCTCATCTCTAATTATTTCTTGCACTATGCTCCACTATGTACTGAAATTCTATTCTCGTATTATCATAGTAATGATATTATCTATACAAAAATGGATAAAGAAAGCTACACATCTCACTCACATGCACATATCAGACGAGATTAACTCCTCAAGGATACATACTACGACTACAACCCCTTTACCAGTATTATATTTCACTCACAACAGACTAAAACATGACGTATGATACTTGACAGACATTGAGCATTATGAACCCCAAAAAGCAAAAAAAAAAAAAAAAAAAAAAATCTATACACAAGCTTTCCACCAGCGAAATACATAAAAACATGTAATATCGTCTTTCTGACTCTACTTCACTAAAAATCAAAATATAATTGATCATCCAAAAATCAAATCAAATGCAAAATGTAACAGCATAAATGCCAGCATTTAACAAGAAAAGGAAAAAAGATATTTAGAACTCGACATGATACATCTCGTCCGTAAACAGACCTGAAGAACAAATCTAAAACCGACACTAAAAGTAAGCAGAAAAACGCTGCCAGGGGGAACAGAAGAAAAATCGACTAAGCCAAACTTCTCGCCAAAGACCACTACCGAACAGAGCAGAGAAATAATCTTAGATAAGAGAACCTCACAATGGAACAGAAATATCAGCAATTGAAATCCACAAATAAGTTCATAAACTGAATAAGGCAAAGCGGGTAAAAACCCAGGAAAACTACCCGAGAGCCATAGAGAGCGCAATCAAAGAGGAAAAAAAAAAAAATAAATAAAAAAAGGATAACCAGCCATCCCCACATGAAGTCATAAAATTAGCCCAGAGCAAAATCCTATCGCCCAAACTACAAACAAAAACAAAACAACTTTGACAGAGAATGCTACCCGGGGGCCTGAAAAAACAAATACGCAGAAGGACCAGACAAGATATCAAACTACAATCTGAAACACATGGGTTCAAAGGCCACATGAGGACTCACAACAATCTCCAATTTCTCCTTGTCGCACAGCGAGATGGCAGCAATTTATAAAACATCATTGTATGGCTTGCCATAAATTCAAATACAGTAAAGCTCGTCTAGACAGTGCTTAAATGTCCAAAATAACTAAGTAGCCATAATATAAGAAACAAGAACTAATATAATGAATATCACATTAAAATTCCCTTAGAACATAAATCTTCCTCCTCTACCACCACCACCACCTCCTCCTCCTCCTCCTCCTCCTCCTCCTCCTCCTCCTCCTCCTCCTCCTCCTCCTCCTCCTCCTCCTCCTCCTCCTCCTCCTCCTCCTCCTCCTCCTCCTCCTCCTCCTCCTCCTCCTCCTCCTCCTCCTCCTACTTTGCTTCCTCTATTTGCACCTCCACTTCCTCCTTCATCAACAACAAAGCCTTTGACTCGATACGTAAGAGGTTATGACCTCATGTTTTCGTATTTTTATTTTTTCATGAACATTAATTCAATATTCTGTGAAATACTTATTGCATAAATCGTGGGTAGACATTGTCTTCCCACATCTTTCCCTCCAAGCCATTCATTGACGATATTTGTTAATGTTGCTGTGTCCTGCAATTGTTTGTTTGTATTTATGAAAAAAAAGCAAATCACAGGTCAAAGATCCTGTGTCGACATAGGTTTTCTAGAGCGTGGAATCAAAACTGCACTTTTAGTATTGTATTTTCAAAGAAAATTAGACGAGTGAAACCATAAATGTACAGCTTTTTTATGCGTTGAAATTTCTACTAATATTAAGATGATTGACATTCTTGATTAACTAGAATTAACCCATAAACAATATTAAGTTTGCTTGGTGTGAGTTTGTACATTGTTCAGTTGCATGAGTGAAAACTCATATTGTAAATTTTCACATCAACGAGTTTCGTGTCAACCTATATCATTATATTAACATTCATCAGTTGAATATAGTCTATGGTAATGTTTCTTTAAATGCATATGGCATAGAATATATCAAATTGATATGGTTTGTTATTATAAGGTTACCTATTTGTACATAGTTTCTCAATTTTACAGTGAAGAAAATGCAGGGTTAAGGTGTTTATACTGTTAAATGTTGCCACTTACCTCATCCGAGTTCTTCAACAGTAATTGTCAGTTAAACAGAATTGTTCGCTAACAATAATTTGTTAAGCCTTGAAAGTTTCGAAAGGAGAAGCTTTGCTATAAACCACTGGAGTAGCCAAACATATTTCATTCCTCCTTAGCGTGTACTTGATAAAGAATTTTTGAGTAGAAAGAATCAAATCATGCGAACAATTCTCACTCATTCACAATTCTGGAGACGTGTCTTTAAAGAGGCCCATTCCATTAACATACTACCCACAGACATTATGCAATAATTACAGGGTGTTTTCTGTCAGAAAGTACTATAAGGCGTATAATACCTAAGATCATAGAAGCAAACATGCACGCCATCTATAAGAAGTGACTGACCAGTTTCCTGGTGGCTGCTCAGTGCAGACTGACACGAAAATAAAATCCAGCAAAGATCAGACTGGTGCACTGCAGTATTGCATTGGGACAACGCTACCAATAAAACTGATCATTCTTTTCACACTCAAATTTCATAGCCCAAACCCAGACCATAGCTTGGATTAAAAAATTAAAGGCTGAGAACAAGTATGCTGGGGTTTGAATGCCACGTATATAAGGTTAGAAACAATAAATACAATTCTGTTTTGTATCTATCATTGTATTTTTTCTTTGACAGAAGTCCTATAAATCGGTCGGAGCATACCTATAAATCAAACATTGTAAAATACTAAGTGAAAATATTCTTAGATTACATGTGAAAGATGTAATCACACATTTGTCAATCACAGTAAAACCACTGTTGGAGGATTGCAGTTTGCAATCGAAATATATAGATTCCCCGTTTCCAGTCTTTTCTACTCCAACAGTGGTTTTACCGTGATATTCTTAGATGATTATCATAAAAAGATAATATCTAATCTTGTCTTCCATAATAAGACTAGTCCAATTTGATAAAAATCTGTTACTCTTTCCTTTCTTTTGTCTCTTTTTTCACCTTTTCTGACATTTGGTTTAATCAGTTTTTCAATAAATATACGTCTGTAACTATCTCTATTACAATAGAAAGGAAGATTATTTCTTTCTCTTTTCCTCTATCTTGCTACATTGCTTCTGGCCCAGATAGTGGGCTGGGGACCGGATAGTTCTTTATCCACAAGTACATACATACATAATACCAAGGCTTTTTCCCCCTTACAAGGGAGGTAGCCAAAAAACAAAGGCATAAAAACCATTTCCACCCATTCCATCCCCAATACATTCCACTCCCCTCCACCTTCTACCCTCCCTCCTATCTTGGCACCTCCTGGATGACGGGTCATCCCTGCATCTTGTTTACTGCCCTGGGTCAGAAGCAGGGACGCAAGACACAGCACATCCACAGCAAGGCCTAAGATAAAAAGGAAAGCTGACGGACGTTAGGAAGATTTTTCTTTCTCGTTTCCAGTATCTTGCTACATTGCTTCTGGACCGGGTAGTGGGCTGGGGACCAGTGTAGTTCTTTATCCATAAGTACCCAGTGGCGGCGCCAGGGGGGGGCTTGAGGGGGCTTTAGCCCCCCTCCCCCCAAAAAAAAGTGGCCAGCCCCCCCATTAGCCCCCCCAACTGAAATGAGCAAATTGAAAATTTAAAGCACTTATTGAAATAATTTTATTAAGTGGAATTTTTAATTGCCAGGGCTAAAGATTTGTCAGCCATCAGTGCTAGCCCAACCATTAATCCCCTCCCCTTCTGAAATGAGGATAATATATGTGTATTATCATATTATTATTAGCCCCCCCAAAAATTTGCTCAGCCCCCCCTTAGCCTCCCCAACTAAAAATTCCTGGCGCCGCCGCTGTAAGTACCCAAGATAAAAATGAAAGCAGACGGGCGTTAGAGGAGTGTGGGGTTGGTGAAAATTGTGTGTGGGCTAGTAGAGAAGAGATCTTTCCCTTTAGTGTATAGACGGATAGATTCCCGCAGTGAAAACTACAGTAACATTTACCACCCTGCCGTAATAAAGTTTCAAGTGCTTCCCGAATGATGATGTCCCTTTCTACATTTCTCATTGGTAACTGGGAGAAATTGGTGAAACTCACAAAATTTGTGGTATAAAACATTCTACCCTTTCACGAAAGTCCACCTTGGTTCCCGGTTCTTTCATGGAAGCCTTTTAACCAAGGTCCTTTCCTCCATTGCAATGGAGGTAACCAAGTTAAAATATACGTTCCCATTCCTACCCACTTCACTCCCACCCATTCCACTCCCACTCTATCCACTTCCATCCACCACACCTCCCCCCCTTCTCATCTTAGCTCCTCTTGGATGACGGGCCGTCCTTGTATCCTGCCCACTGCCCTAGGTCAGAAGCAGTGTAGCAAAACACAGC
>NC_134787.1:61459310-61464310 GCF_046742065.1 Oratosquilla oratoria
GTTTAACATTTCTAGAGTTAGACGGAATAAGATCAAAATACAACTGACTGGTGGTCTCGTCATAGTTAACGAGTTAATGTGTTCAGAACTACTTAACGGGGTATGATGATAGAGCAGTGGTTCCCAAACTTTTTTTTTCAGGTTTACAACTATACGTACTAAGTTAACATTAATCCTAATGCCAGGTACCGCAATGTTTTCTTGATTTTTTTCTTGTTTGTTTATTTATTTTTGGCACCCCTCCATTACCCCCGAAAATTTCTCCCCCCCAAGGGGGTATTTTACCCCCAATTTGAGAACCACTGGTATAGAGTAAGGAATCACGGAGCTATTTTTGATATAGGAATATAGAGGGCATGTAGGTACACATTTTTTTATGGTACACTAGTCTCCACTTCTAAGACTACCGAAGTTGATATCTTGTATATACAGTATATATATATATATATATATATATATATATATATATATATACATATATATATATATATATATATATGCGGAAAAACCACCAAGGACAAAGATAAACTGATGACCAAGCGCTTTCGTCTATTCAGATATCCTCAGGGTAAATAGAAATGAAAAAGGCCACAAAAATATATACACAGAGTATAAGGTCAGGAAGGGAACCGGGAAAGGTTGTGAGGCTCTATTGTCGAACTGACCCGTTCGCGGCGGCGGACGTTTGGGCCACTACCTTTTTTATAATAAAATTGTCCAGTTTTTACATAACATGACTTAAATTGTACAAATATGTGCAAACTGGACAATTTTATTGTGAAAAAGGTAGTGGCTCAAACGTCCGCTGCAGTGAACGGGTCAGGTCGACAACAGAGCCTCACAACATTTCCCGGTTCCCTTCCTGACCTTGTACTCTGTGTATATATTCTTGTGGCCTTTTTAATTTCTATGTACCCTGAGGATGTCTGAATAGACGAAAGCGCTTGGTCATCAGTTTATCTTTTACCTTGGTGGTTTTTCCGCATATTTAAAATTACGAGTTTATGTGATTTCTCATGCATATCATATATATATATATATATATATATATATATATATATATATACATGTATATTGTGTGTGTGTGTGTGTGTGTGTGTGTGTGTGTGTGTGTGTGTGTGTGTGTGTGTGTGTGTGTGTCTGTGTGTGTGTATGTATATATATGTGTGTGTCTGTGTATCTACAGATAATCAAAAAATTAATATTCCTTCATTGCCTAAATTGACATTTAATGGGTCTATATTTCCAGTTGGTTTCCATTTCCAAAGTAATACCGTTTGTAAGATAAAAACTTGTTTAACCGCCTCAAGTGATTTTGAATTATACAAGAATATATTTTGAATATATTTTTGGATATTCATTAGGGTTAAGCATACGTGTACCTAAGAAAGATTTTAGTCATCATTTTCTTGCGTAATATAGGGCAAGAAAGGTTTCTGAACGAGTAGAAATAGATAGATTTACTAATAATCCTAAAAGGGGTGACATTAGGGGTATGAAAACAAGTAATATTGTAAAAAAAAAAAAAAAAAAAAAAAAACGAAAAGGAAAATCTTGAAGAAGCGACGTCATAAGATCATCGACCCTGCAGCAGTCGAGGAACACAGGCCTCGTGTGAAAGCAAGTAATTACGTAATCAGAAAACGGACAAATTGTTGAATTTGTTGACTACAATGTCCTTCTCACGGTTTAATGAAATCCCCTGATGATATCTAAAATAAGAAGATGGGTTGTTTCAAGCCCACAAATATATTTTCAGGCATTAACAGCTTGGACATTAATATAGACCAGCGTTTCTCAACCTTTTTACCCTTGCGTAACCTTTAAAATAAATTGCATGTCTCAAGGAACCCCTGCGCAAAAAAAAAAAAATATATATATATATTTATATATATATATATATATATATATGTACCATATTTTTTCATTTTATTTTTATCGTAATAATAGGTTAGATAGGATGATATCTATATCACGTTATTACAATAAGAATATTTCGCGCGTGTTTAATTATATTACGTATATGAAAGTAAATAGAAAATAAAAAATGCATTAGCTCATCTCACTTGTTCTCGCGGAACCCTTAGGGACCTTTTTGCGGAACCTTAGGGTTCCGGGGAGCCCTGGTTGAGAAACGCTACTATAGACAAATAAAACCGTTTACTGATAGATAATAACAAACGCCAAATTCCACATATACTTAAAGAAATAAACATAAATCAAAGATGCAGCATATGTGAGTCGACAGAACTATGAATTGATATATGATGGACGTCAACTGACAAGGCCCAAAAAGGAAGTGGACTAGTGGAGGCTTCCATCCTAGCGAAGCGGTTTTTATGATTCGGTCATGAATATGAAGCCTCGGCCTCCAATGACTGAGCAACCCACACAAGTGGAATAATCACATCGTGTGAGTGAGACCCGTCGGGCGAAGGTTAACTGGAAAGTTGGCAGGAGCTGTGAATAGGTGACAGCGGTGATAGAGCCCGTTTCGTAGTGGGGAAAGCTATGTCGAAATTGATCAAATTTCATCTGGGCAGGGTTAGAATGGTGACCATTAATGGATAGAAGTGGATAGTCAACTTTTGTAAACGAACCACATTATCGACAATCGATGGGATGGAAATTAAGGGCTATGGTAAAAATCACTAAGGAGAATAATGAGGTATAAATAATTACATAGTTAATGAAAAGACTTGTAGACGATAACCGTGATGACTAAATCAAGACAGGATACTGAATAAATTAAACTAACACCACATAACAATTGAAAGTATACAGGAAGAACAAGAACGAAATCAACACTGAAATCATTACATAGTTAATAGAAAGGCCTGTAGACGATGACCGTGATAACTAAATCAAGACACGATACTGAATAGATTAAACTAACACCACGTAACAATTGAAAATATACAGGAAGGACAAGAACGAAATCAACACAGAAAAAAGGGTCGAAATAGATTGAAACTTGACCAGGGAAAGTGGTAAGAGCCACCAGGCAATTATTGGAATACCAAAGACGAAATGAATACAAAGGTGCACACAAAGAGAGGCATCAGTGATGGAAAAGGGAAAGAAATAAAGGTCAGGGAAGACAGTGGGGGGTGGGGGAGGGGGAGGTGGAAAATGAGAGATGACCTGGAGAGAATATGCGTAGTCAATGGAGGGGGACAGAGGATGGGAAGGAGTGGACATCGAGAAGACCTGGTAAGATCGTCCGTGTAAGGAAATGGAAGGTAAAAGAGTGAGGACGCGACGCAGAGAGTGGAGGGGACGAGGGATGGGAACAAGCGGACACCGAGAAGTCCAAGTTAGAAAATCCGTTTAAGGAACTGGAAAATAAAAAAGTGTGAGGACACGATGCACGGAGTATGTGGCAAATAGGGACCAAAGAGAAGGACATGTGATTTGGATGACGGTGAACATAAACACGAAGGATGCTTCGGTCAAACTCCAAAGCTTCGTTCAAGCAAGAACTCTTCTCAGAGAAAGTTCCAGTGTGAACGAAACGTTAGGGTTTTAGGCCCCTGTCATCCTCCAATTTTACGTTCTCCATTTTCCAGAGGGACATGTGTACTAGCGGAGCTATAACGGAGAGTGGGCTATTGTCCGTAGGGTGTGAATGGTAACTTGAACCAGGAAGATACGTCTTTCAGTGTGGAAACAGAAAGAAACAGTGAAGCCAATTTCCAGATATCTGCACATCACGGTTGCACTTCTTATAAGAGATAATTCAGTTATCAGGGACCATTGATGATAGCTCTGGGAGCTGAATGTCGGAGAGAAGCATCTCCCTACTCTTAGTCTTCAAATCCCATAAACATTCTCCTCATTTTCATCTGGAGGTGGAACATCGAGGGTCCGAGGAACTGATTGCTTGTCCAGGAGTCTAAAAATTTTGACAGCCTTTCCTCTAGAGAACTAACAACCGGTGACTGATCACCTGCCCCTACCAGCCTCCAATATGGAAGTAGATCTATACTGATACAATACAGACAATAATTCAACATTTCTTCCCGCAGAGATCGTTCTGTGGGCCTCAAGTCCGTTACTTATCATTGTAGGGCTGCAGGTGTCCAGTAACATGGAACTCGAGTTATCAATTATCATGGTTATAATGTAGAGTTATGTTGTTATTACCATTAGTATCATTACTACCGTTATTGTTATGGTTAGTAGTAGTATCATCACTAATCTTAGCACTGGTAGCGCTGGGAAAGTGATACACACAGACACACATGCACACACATGTACACATCGATGCACACAACACACACACACACACACACACACACACACACACACACACACACACACACACACACACACACACACACACACACACACACACACAGTACCTGGTTCGAATCCTGCCCAGGACCGAAATCATTTCGGTATCGCTGCGCTTCGGGTCGGTACTCCGACTGTCGTGGGCGGGGAGTTGGGTGTGTGTGTGTGTAAAGTCATAGCATCACCCATAGATCGGTCATACGAGCTTTGAGCTCTCTTCCGGTAGGGAAATAGCTGTCAATCACGAGTCCGATACGCGATCCAAAGACCAAGGTGAATACACACACACACACACACACACACACACACACACACACACACACACACACACACACACACACACACACACACACACACACACACACACACACACACACACATCATAGCATTACCCATAGATCGGTCATACGAGCTCTGAGCTCTCTTCCGGGAGGGAAATAGCTGTCGATCACGAGTCCAACACGTGATCCAAAGACCAAGGTGAATACACACACACCCACTCTTTTATTTCCTTATTCCTTTACTCGTTCTTCTTTTACTTTCCTTTCTTGTTCTATTTCTTCATTTATTTATTTCCCTTTCTATTGTACTTCTTCCTATACCTTTTTTATTCACCTTTTCTTTTTCTTGCGTTCTTTCTTCTTCTTGCAGTTGATTTTCCTTTTGTTTTCTATGTCAAAGACAGTGGTGAGTAAATGGAGTTT
>NC_134787.1:61474310-61476810 GCF_046742065.1 Oratosquilla oratoria
ACAGGAGGAACGGATATAGCAAGGAATATGTAAACAAAAACGCACTAAAGAAACGAGAAATAAAAGAGGAATAGGGATAAAATGTGTCGACAGGAATCCAGATGTGGTGCCAGACACAGCATACCTCGCCATATAGCATTTATGGTAGTACAGCAATGATCTTAATTGACAAAACTTTTGACCCAAATGATCTTCCAAAATATATAGTTTTCACTGTTGCGACGAATAGAAATATACTGTAACTTAGGAGTCGAATAAAAATCCTTTTGGTTTATTGTACAGTTTATACATATGTATATATATATATATATATATATATATATATATATATATATATATATATATATGTATATATATATATATATATATATATATATATATATATATATATTTTTTTTTTTAAGGGTAGTTACAGTAATGATTTTTTATTTTATTTTATTTTATCTTATTTTGTTTTATCTATTTTATTTTATTTGTTTTATTTTGTTTTATTTTCTATTTTATTATTATTTGATTGATTGATTTATTTTTACTTTTCTGTGGCACCTTAACCTTGGCCCTACCACACCCAAAATTTGACAAAGACACGTCAGGACTGTTGCCCTCATTTCGTGGAAGTTTCACGTCATTTGATTCAATAATTCTGCTAACAGACAAAGAAACAACAAACAAATAGATAGCTCAATCAGATTCAATACCTTGCCCCCAGGATTTCGTCAGGTGAGGTAATAATGAGAAATCAGAGAGAGAGAGATTAGAAACGTCAGAAAGTCGGGGAGGGGTAAAGGAGGAGAAGATGTCGATGGATGAGGGTGAGAGAGTGAATACATTTGATGATCAGCAACCAATGCTTATATCATTGGGGGATAGTAAGAGCATAGAAATAGTACAAGAAAGAAAATTAATACATTTGATGAGCAGCAACGAATGCTTATATCATTGGGGGACAGTAAGAGCATGGAAATAGTAAAAGAAAGTGAACACATTTGATGTGCAGCAACCAATGTTTATATCATTGGGGGGACAGTAAGATCATGGAAATAGTACAAGAATCATTAGGGGACAGTAAGAGCATGGAAATAGTAAAAGAAAGTGAACACATTTGATGTGCAGCAACCAATGCTTATATCATTGGGGGGACAGTAAGAGCATGGAAATAGTACAAGAAAGAAAGTGAACACATTTGATGAGCAGCAACCAATGCTTATATCATTGGGGGACAGTAAGAGCATGGAAATAGTACAAGAAAGAAAGTGAACACATTTGATGAGCAGCAACGAATGCTTATATCATTGGGAGACAGTAAGAGCATGGAAATAGTACAAGAAAGTGAATACATTTGATGAGCAGCAACCAATGCTTATATCATTGGGGGACAGTAAGAGCATGGAAATAGTGCAAGAAAGTGAACACATTTGATGAGCAGCAACCAATGCTTATATCATTGGGGGATAGTAAGAGCATAGAAATAGTACAAGAAAGAAAGTGAACACATTTGATGAGCAGCAACGAATGTTTATATCATTGGGGGGCAGTAAGAGCATGGGAATAGTACAAGAAAGTGAATACATTTGATGAGCAGCAACCAATGCTTATATCATTGGGGGATAGTAAGAGCATGGAAATAGTAAAAAAAAGAAAGTGAACACATTTGATGAGCAACGACCAATGCTTATATCATTGGGAACAGTAAGACCATGGAAATAGTACAAGAAAGAAAGTGTACATATTCTATGAGCAGCAACCAATGCTTATATTATTGGGAGACAGTAAGAGCATGGAAGTAGTACAAGAAAGAAAGTGAACACATTTGATGTGCAGCAACCAATGCTTATATCATTGGGGGACAGTAAGAGCATGGAAATAGTACAAGAAAGAAAGTGAACACATTTGATGAGCAACGACCAATGCTTATATCATTGGGGGACAGTAAGAACATGGAAATAGTACAAGAAAGAAAGTGAACACATTTGATGAGCAGCAACCAATGCTTATATCATGGGGACAGTAAGAGCAAGAAAGATTGTGGGTAACAGAACGGAGGGTTAGAAATTAGAAGTGATCAGAAATATTTATTTAAGTGTACATTAGTCTTCGTTCATAGAAGCCTGAATGCCTTGGTCTACTGAGATGTCTATGGAAATAGTACAAGAAAGATCGAGGGTAACAGAACGGTGGGTTAGAAGTGTGAAGTGATCAGGAATGTAATTTTTTAAGTGTACATTAGTCTCCGTTCATAGGAAAATGCTAAATGACTTGGTGTACTTGGATGTTACTGAAATTCTTAAAATATTAACAGTATAAAATATGCATCCAATACCACGTCACAGGGGAAGGCAGAGGGGGAGGAAAAAGTGGAGGAGGCATGGTAAAGGAGAGGGTGGGGAAGGGAACTGAAAGGGGTAAGGGGGAGATGTGAGGGGGAGGGGGTCAGTAAAAGAAGGTCAGTAATAGGAAAGAAGACGTGGAGATTAGGCGAACGTGTTTATAGGGAAGATGG
>NC_134787.1:61486810-61491810 GCF_046742065.1 Oratosquilla oratoria
ACCCAGGCCCTTGCCCACGACCGTGAAAGATGAAGGTCACTGGTGAATTGTTCATCGATGTAGTGCCCCTACGACCCCGGAGGGTTAAGGGATTCGTGATCGGGATCGTGATCGTGATAAATCGATGACTGAGGATATCTCTCACATAAGAAAACAACTTGTCATGTTTGTGAATGAAATTTTTCTGATCTCGTGAAAAGACGATTCAGATACAGGTTAGGTCTGTCACCGTAACGTTAAATTTTATAATACGATGCTCTGAGTAGGAATTGAACTGATAAGTTTAAACATAAAAATGTGTATTGAATGAATTATTGAATTCAATAAAAAGTTTGAATAACTTCTGGGGTAATTGTGTATTGCAAATAGGTAATTTTTTTAAAACAGTAACGAATGTAATGTGGAAGCTAGCAGAATAATAAATGACATATATATGTGAACAAATTGTCAATCAAGGATAGGAAAATACTACTAAACCATATTCATACATACTCCTTAACACTCTCCTATCTAAAGCAGCGTTTCCCAACCTTTTCCAACCATAGCCCTCCCTATTGTCATGTCTAAGCAGTCCAGCACCCCTATCTTGTTGTAAGAAGGATAAAAGAAAGCGAAGTGTGCCTTATGATTTATTTTCTTGATTTCTTAGATCTGAAACAAATTGACAATACTGTTTGTAGAAGAAATAAGAACACCCTAGAAAAATAAAATAACACGGAAAAAGTCAAATATGCACAAATGGGTAATCAATGATACATATATCAAAGTGACTTTTGTGTGCGTCATTTCCCAGCACCCCTTATAATTGATTTCAGCACCCTAAGTTGGGAAACGCTGATCTAAAATGTACAACTGCACATACTTATTTGTTATAAATGGCTAATAATTTATGACCTCCTTCCATAAAGAGATATCACAATGGTTTAATACAATTCCTTTTTGTTGTAATGAACTCTGAAGAGTACCTCACCCTAATAAAAACATCAATTAATATATTCTTACCTCAGATACTTTGTATTTCCCTAAGACTAACAAAATCGTTTGGCTTTCACCAAACATAGAGAGAAAGCCATCGTAGGCAAGGGGATGAACATTAATCTCTGAAGAGTACCTCAACCTGATTAAAACATCAATCAATATATTCTTAACCTCAGATACTTTGTCTTTCCCTAAGACTAACAAAATCGTTTGGCTTTGACCAAAGTAGACATAGAGAGAAAGCCACTGTAGTCAAGGGGATGAACATTAATCTCTCCATAACACCTCGTAGTTAATCGCGTCCAAACTTCCTAATACTTGTTAGCATTGAGTAATCAGCTTTTGTCCTTCATAACCACGATAATCTCGTCCATGTTCGTAATAATCAACCTCAGCGCAAGCACGGTCAGTATATTAACTATACCTTTGATTACAAATACTTTGCAGTTACCAACTATGTACCAACTACTTTGCCCTCATAAAACATGTTTTTTCTTTATCTTTTGTCGTCAATGAGACTGACTAATTTATCAGACTTTATCTACTTAAGAAGAGCTTTGGCATCTGAACTTAACGAAACGTGATTAAAATACCTTAACTATAGTATGTATATACCAATGATGGTAGAGGAAAGAAAAAATAACTTTAACTCTTCCGGAAGAAAATTCAAAAAGTAGGATTTTCAGTTCCCTCCATCCATCCTCCTTTAGTCGCCTTCTACGACACGCATGGGAACATGGTGGCGGAATTCTTATCCTCTCCCACCATAGGAGCATGGTAAAAGAGAAGCAATTTACTGAAATGTTCTTGACCGTGAAAGTCATTTCTTGCCTACCCACACAAGAGACCTGGCCACTCCCGAGGCGATACTTAAGCAAACGGTGAGCCAATTCTTCCTTGGCTCGCTCTTGTTTATATAGTGTCTTCCATCTAACCTGCATTCGATTAGTCACGAGAACAGCTACGTACAGCCTTTCCTTTTAGACTGTGTGTGTGTGTGTGTGTGTGTGTGTGTGTGTGTGTGTGTGTGTGTGTGTGTGTGTGTGTGTGTGTGTGTGTGTGTGTGTGTGTGTGTGTGTATAATTGTGTGTGTGTGTGTGTGTATGTGTGTGTATGTATGTATGTGTGTGTATGTATGTGTGTGTGTGTGTATGTGTGTGTGTGTGTGTGTGTGTGTGTGTGTGTGTGTGTGTGTGTGTGTGTATGTATGTGTGTGTGTGTGTGTGTGTGTGTGTGTGTGTGTGTGTGTGTGTGTGTGTGTGTGTGTGTGTGTGTGTGTGATGTTTACTTAGGTTTCCTTATATACTATCAACTTCACTGTATTTCACTATAATAAACGCTGGGCGAATTCATTTGCATAAGGTCTAACCCCAGCGTGAGCAGGATTGCTTGACCAAATCTCCATTCGGAAAGAGATATCAGACCTCAATTGAAGCTTCCAGGAACAGAGGGGCATCCACGCCACTTTTACTGATCTCGAGTTAAGCACGGATACATCTATATATATATATATATATATATATATATATATATATATATATATATATATAGAGAGAGAGAGAGAGAGAGAGAGAGAGAGAGAGAGAAAGAGAGAAGGGAGAGAGGGAGAGAGAAGGCTTACACTTTTCATGATCTGTGCTTCTCGAAACCAATATAAGTGGCGAGGATGCCCCTCTGTCTCTTAATGCCTCAATTGAATGAAATTAACTGACATTCACAGGAGAATCTATGCGGTGGTAGACCGCCTTGAAGATGATCAGCAGAGTTTGTCTTGCATCAGTATCGTAGAAGCTTTTGAGTTCGTTTTTCACTGTCGAGATTTCGAACGGTATTCTCTGCTACAAAGCCCTCTGTGAGGGGCACCATCCTAGCCTCCCGATAGGGGGGAGTGTGTGACATTAAACCATATCATCATCATCATTCTCTGCACATCCCTTTGTGTGTCATATAACTTGTCTTCTCGACTACGCAAGACACCAACATGGCTACTCCACTTTCGTCGTCTTTATCAGGATTTTTTTTGCTTCTAAGTACTTTTCCCACTTGGCACCAATCTCCACAAATGCCTTTCTCAACACCGTTGCATTCTTGGCATCATTTTCGTTCCTAATAACGATAATCAAAACAAGAGTCTGTAGGATGTCTCTCGGTGATGTTGTAGGTAACTCTTTGTCTGTTTAGAATACACGCCACATCATTCCTATACTCGTACACTCAGTATTTCAAAGGAGCTAGTGACATCCCTAGGTACCAAGTCACTCATCATTATTTTATATATGAAGACTAATCTCAAGTAAATATATGTATATATGTATATATATATATATATAGTATATATATATATATATATATACATATATATATATATATATATATATATATATATATATATATATATATATATATATACATATATATATTGGTCGCCAACTACTTCTCTCCCTCCATCCCACTACCCTTCTTAAATCTTTTACCATTTCTATGACTCCACCTCTTCCTTGCTGTAGTGTTCCTAAATTATAGAAGTGCCAGCCGGCTATTTAAGATTATAAATATCCTAATCGGGACAGTTATTTTTTTCTATTCTGGCTAATGTTATTTCGCTCAATTCAACCGGGCCGTGACCAGGCAATTTAACAATATCTCGAGTGAGTCATCCACAATGACCTTTTAAACGTCAAATATCTCAAATACAATATGATTTGTTTCTGGTTAATGTAAGACGATTTTATTCAACTTAGGAAAATACTTGCCGGGTCAAGGGTTACTAGCAAGGGAAGATGCAACTAAGAGGCCAGATTGAGAAAAAAAGGAGAGAGAGAATATATATATATATATATATATATATATATATATATTTATATATATACATATACATATATATACATATATATAGTCGCATGCAGGATTCTAACCCACTGCTTTCGGCCACCCGTAAGATTACCTTCACAGAGCCTTTACCCACTCCACCTCAGAGACTCTAAAAGCCTTGTCACCTGGAATATATATATATATATATATATATATATATATATATATATATTTAATAGTACAGATCCTTGACCTCTCATAAGGTTCTTCGAGTGACCTCGTCTGGTGACCTCGTTTCCTTGTGATCCTCGTTCTCCCTATTTTCTTTTTCAGTGAAATACAACCACATTGTTATCATCTCGCCCAGAATTGCTCCCCCTCTTCCCATTGTCACTTCACCCTTGCTATGTCTAGACAGTTTCCGTTAAGGAACCAATGAACCCAAAATTGTTTCCGAGACTGTTTTACTTTCCAGTTATGTCTTCTTAAAGGGAAAGTTCTGATGAATATTCGTAATTCCTTTCTCAAATTCTTGTAGTGCTGAGATACCTTCCGTTAAAGAACACATGAAACCGAAATTACTACGATCTCCTCCTGTCTCTCTGGGTGACACAGCAATTAAGTCTTTTGTGTAACGGAAAAGGGCAAAGTCCGTTCCGCAATAGAAAACCCTTCCCCAAGCATCCCCGAGCTCTCCGATGTCCAATCCTTCGCCCCCAGAAGAGACGAGGCTTTCCCCTTTACTATCCTTCCTTGTTTTATTCTTCCTCCACCTCTTCCTGCCTTCCTGACCCACTCCTTCTTAAGACATCGATCGGATGTTTAATCACATCAGCTTATTTCGAAGGAAATTGATGCAACTTTTTCTTTTGTGTGTGTGGGGGGGGGAAAGGAGACTCTTCCATTTCTTTGACAATTGTAGAGATAAATAAAATACTTGCAAAACATACACTTCTCTCAGGACAACACTTACACGCTTTGACTGCTTTATCTCTTACAACAGTCCACCACCACATTGTTTCATCCGGCTTAACCTTCGTTAAATGAAGTAATTCTCAACCAGGTGTATACACATTGGGGTATACAACAATTGCAATGTAAAAAGTAAATCTGTAATGCAATATGTCTCACTGGCCCTATGTTACACATGAATGGAATGTATATTTTCTTTCTTGAATGAAATACATGTTGTGCATAACTTTATTATCAAT
>NC_134787.1:61496810-61509310 GCF_046742065.1 Oratosquilla oratoria
CTCTCTCTCTCCCTCCCTCTCTCTCTCTCTCTCTCTCTCCTCTTTATCTTCTCTCAAACTTACCTTTCATGGGTCGGGTTGGCATTGTATCAGCATTTCTGCTTCCTCTTTTATACAAATTTATGTTTACTCTTTCTGACTCTCCTACAGTGTCCTCTCTTATTCATAACCAATTTCCACCACGTCTTCTGATTCTCTTTTTCATCTATTTCTTTTCTATACACACATTCTTCCATTGGTTTTCTTTTCTCTGTTAGATTTTTTTGGGGTAACTTTTAATCCCATATTTTATTTATTTATTTTTTCTTGTATGACGTATATTTTCATTATTTTCTCATAGGTTGAGAGGTGCGCCATTTTTTTTCTTTTTTAGGTTTCTTTACTTCTCAAGATTTATGTTTCTTTGGTTTATATTTTTGCATATTCTTTTTTTTCCAAGTCATTCATGTTTTATTTCAACGATCTCCTCCAATTTTCACCGTTTTCTTTGTACCTTCATTCCCTCCCATACTGCATCGTATCGCTTATATGTATTCCGTTTTATCGTTGTTCTTTCTTTATCGAATTTGAAATATGGTTTAACGTCACAAACTCCCCCTATCCGAAGGCTAAGACGGTGCCCTTCACAGAGGACTTTGTAGCGTGGAATTTAATGAACCATGCCCTTGGTTCAACTTCGCCGGTGGCAGGATTCGAACCGCCATTCGCTCGACCTTCGCCGCAAGTAACGACGCCCTAATCCACTAGGCCAGCGATCTTCCTATATATTATGATAATCTAGATCGTATAGAGTCTATCCAACCAACAAATCAACATTAGCCTATACTCACAACTACTCTTCGTCAGGTTCTTAGATTTCTGAGTCCTTATATATGACCAGTGGCTTCTATTTGGGACATTGTGAGTAGTCTGATCTTAACATGAATGGATGTGGGTCGTGGTCATGTCACTGTGCTCAGAAAGTATTTGAGAAGTCTTGTATCTATTGTAATTGGATGTCTTCCTCTCACAGAAAATAATTGTTCCATTGCAGTAGATTAGTAACAACATTTCAGACTCCCAATCGCCTACGCATGGAGTTGAATAGATGTCTACATGTTAACCCATTTAAACATATTGAACTTCAGGTTAGAATTAGACAAAATTACTCTTCGGATGAGTAACATATTTCAAGAGCATTGTAATCAAAGGGTCGACGCGAGAAGCAACTTACTAACAAAGTCCTAATACTTTGATTAGCTTTGCATATTTCATCAGTCTCTGATTAGTAACAAAACATTTTTTCTCCTTCTTGTCCTACAGGTCACCCGGCTCCGATCGTGACGTGGTGGATTGGCGACAAAGAGATCGACAACAGCTGGGATGAGGTAGCGCCTGGAGTTGTTCTCAACACGCTTGTCCTCAGTCCTCTCACGCGACAACATGCTCACGCCAGCCTCACGTGCAGAGCCCAGAACTCCCGTACTTTCGTCGAGAATACCACAGTGGTGATTGATTTGTATTGTAAGTGAATCATTATGACTATATGTATTTTTGTACTCAGTCACCTTCCCCTTTATCAATGTTTCTGTATGTCTGTCGGTCTGTCACTACTTTGTGTGTGTGTGTGTGTGTGTGTGTGTGTGTGTGTGTGTGTGTGTGTGTGTCTACCTGTCACTGTTTGTGTGCGTGTGTGAATGTGTGTGTGCGTTTGTGTGTGTGTGTGTGTGTGTGTGTGTGTGTGTGTGTGTGTGTGTGTGTGTGTGTGTGCGTATGTGTGTGTATGTGTGTGTGTGTTCATGTACCTGTCATTGTTTGCGTGTGTGTAGTGTCTGTGTGCGTATGTGTGTGCGCGCGCGCGCGTTTGTGTAGTTGCGTTTCTGTGTCTGCGTTGCATTTAAGGTGAAGACAGTTTACGATTAATAGCAGATTTGATCTCAAAATGAAATATAACCCTTTATCCTACGTATAGTTCTCAAAGCCACAACAGCTTGCATGAAACTAGATAGTACAAAGGTAAGAAAAATGTAGACGTTGTTCCCATGAGGGATAAGGATATAATAGAAGATAATGGATAAGATGACACATAATCCCCTTCGCGGAATAATGTTTATAATAATAGGCTTACTCACTTTTCTACATTGTTAACAAGTCAACTCGTATCATATTTAGAATCAAATTGTCTGTTATTCAAAAATCAATTTAGTTTCAGAATAGAATTAATCGTTAACACGATGCTTGTAATATTTTCATAATAAGAATAAAATTTGAGAAGCATTTGACAACTATATTACATCTTGTTTAATAAAGAGATGCATAATATAAAAATTCGGCAGTCTTACCCTATCGTTAAACAAGTAATATTATATCTAAAAAAATTAAAAGGAAAGAAAATAACAGAAAGAAGAAAAAAGAAAAAGACAGCCTTAAGAGTAATCTTGTTTTTAATCGAAAGTAATTTAAAATAATGCGAATCAGACAAGAAATAATGGTCTCAAACTGTCCGGAAGTAGAATTAAGTTGGAAGTGGGTAGAAACAACCTCACCACCCGTGTAGTAAATGAATGGAATAAACTTCCTGCACAGGCAGTGTAATGTAGTACAGTTCGGAGTTTTAAGACTCATTTAGATACACCTAAGCAATTGCTGTAATGGCTGCCATTTATTTTATTTCTTTTTATTCTATTTTTTATTATTTGTTTATTTTCTATTATTTATTATGAATTATTATCATTTACCTGTTGAACATTTATCTATCATTATCTATTCATTTTATTAATTTATTTATTCATTTATCTATTTTTCACATCCGACCTAGTTATGGACCAAAAGGTCTCATTTTTATATGCTTCTCCTTTGTAATCCTTTGTTGGAAGGAACATGAAACTACTTCTTGATCTAATATGGTGAATATTCTCAGATTCTCTGTACTTGAAATATTGATGAAGTTTTAATACTTTCTGGTAGTGTGCCAACGTTTCATGGAATATGGAGAATATATTTCATATTCAACACCGCGGTCTCCATTTTGCATGAACTATAAGGCATAGCGATAACATTTCATTGGGATACCATTGTCTAGTATGGCTTGAATTATAGATAAATGACATTATTGCATAGTGTTCGTACTGACGTCACTAAAGATAAGACCTCCATTGGTTTTGTGGTGGAGATAAGAATAATGCTATCGTGTTCCATTACTTGCTGCACATGAGAAAGCGAGCGAAATAGAGACCCACTTTCGTCGTTTTTTATTTCACGGAGAGTCTGGACAAAAGTATGTATCAACTTGGCTACCCTTTATGGGGTGTTTTTCATATGCATAATTGAGCCAGAAAACTGATCAGTTCTAATCCAAATCTGATCAATTGATGTTGAAATGTCTATAAAGCAACTATAAGGTTAGTGTTACAATTCATTTAGATTTTGATACATTATCAAAATTCCAATAAAAAGAACAAGAAAGTAAGTTCATATGACTCCCAATACTGAAAACATCGAATAATTGAAGACAAAAGAAAACGTATTTCGTGAAAGGTGTTTTATATTTGAAAATGCCCTTGAGCACTAACTGCAATTCTGACCTGTGCTGCAAGTGCATGAATTGCTTATTCATAGATCTCCCTCTGATGCTGCGGAAATCATCATTTGAAATGCAGAAACTTGAACCTCCATTCCGAAACAGTTGACCTGTTTCTACAAAACAGTTGGCCTGTTTCTACAAAAAGAAATCTGGATTAAAAATAAATTAACTTAGTCAAGTGATATTGTGAGAGAATTGTAAAAATTCTAATTTGACTGTACATTATAGCATCGCTGGCTGTATTGTCTGACAACGTATCTAGAATGTACTGTCGTGAGTGTGGTGAGTTACTAATAATTGAAACAATGACTATACAGAACCACGGTCGATCCCAAACGAATGCAGGCGACAGTCCTGATTATTCAAACATCCTGGATGAAGGTGACGGCGGTGGCTCTGGGTGCAGCTAAGTGTCTCCGGGTGTTACCCTCCCATATCTATAGTCATTCTTATACATTTCAGCAAATCCCTTTAATTTGATTCGATACCTTGAACACCAAAATTGATCCTTATACTGTTCTCAGGTCTTAATTCCTTTCATATCGGGGAGCATTTTTGTGATGATATTTTTTAACGTCACAAACTCCCCCCACCCTTATCGCAAGGCTAGGACGTCGCCCCTCACAGAGGATTTTGTAGCGTAAAATTTAATGAATCATGCCCTTGGTGCAACTTCGCCGGAGGCAGGATTCGAACATCCATCCCCTCGAACCTCGCCGCAAGTAACGACGCCCTAACCCGTTCAGCTAGCGAGCTTCTATTTTTGTCATTTATTTATTTTATGCATTTGTTAATTTGTTTATTTGTTTATCTATTTATCGATTTATGTTAATTTTTATTTATTTACTTATTCATTTATTGATGTTATGTTAGGGCCAGACAATTTTGTTTACCCGTATGGCGAAATTTTGGTGATTTGTGAGTCATATCCTCAACTGAATGATCAATCCTACACTTTATTAATTTTTTCTTTCATTCAACTTTCCAGTATTCTGTACATGCGCAAACCAGACAGTTGTGTCCAAAACTTATAAAGACAGACACCTTGCTTACTCACTTTTACAGAACACATTAATTGTTTTCATGCCATTCTCATAAATTTGGTAAAATTTCATCATAAAGCAGATGATTATCCTCTTTGTAATGTATTGTAATGTATTGATAAGTACAAATTTAAGATATTCTAATTCATTTTCCATGTTTGCCCTCAGAAACTCGCACTTGACCTGGGGTTTCCAAATGTGGGTCATAACCCACATAAATAAAAGTTAATAAACATTAATAAAAAAAAAAAAGGTTATTGCTTTCTGCTGTGATTAATCTTTCAGGTTTAGGATAATGTATTTGCCTTATTGAAAATAGATACGTTTTCAGAAGTCTTACAAAGGCGGAGGTCATGGTAAGGTGTCACGAACAGGAAAAGTTTAGGAAACGCTACACTAGACCATCGCATTTCATGCTAGGATGTATTACCACGGCCAAATTCATGTTGCCTCACCCCTTATATGCATCACAAAGAAACCTCCCCCAGTGGACCTCATGGAAACCACTCCATTGTTCCACACCGCATACGTAAAAATGCTTCCCTACCTGTCCTGTTTTTAAATCTTTCCCCCTCCGGCCAACTTCCACTACGCCCCATACGTTCCATCGCTCCATATATAGAGAACGCCACGAAAACACGCCGACTCTTTCGTCTTGGACCCCCCCTCCCTTTTTTTTTTTCTTCTTCTTTTTCTTCTTCTTCTTGTTCTTCTTCTACTTTAGGGGGCTAGAAGTTGACGGGAGACCCAATATTTATTACCCAGTCGTTATAGGGAAAGGGTAAGAGGCCTTAAGGTGTATTGTTGACGCACTCCCTGAAATAAAAGAGTTCAGACACTTTATGGGGACCAATATAATAGCATCGGGCTAAGAGGTAACTCTTGTTGGACGTATTCGATCGCGTAGATCAAGTCGAATACACCTTCGCTTCTCGGGTTCTTCGGTAATCGCTGAGCAGTGAATGAGGTAATTGGTATGCCGAGGCCTGTTTGTTCAGGTTCGTATGCTTGCGAGTATGACTATTTTGTATGTTAGCTTGCAAACATGTAGGGATACTTTCCACCCAGATATCATGAGTGTAACTTAGAAAGGCTGTGTGTATGGGTGTGTATAATTGTGTGTGTGTGTGTGTGTGTGTGTGTGTGTGTGTGTGTGTGTGTGTGTGTGTGTGTGTGTGTGTGTGTGTGTGTGTGTGTGTGTGATTCACCATGGTCTTGGATCACGTGTTGGACTCGTGATCGACAGCTATTTCCCTCCCGGAAGAGAGCTCTGAGCTCATGTACGACCGATCTATGGGTAATGCTGTGACCTTACACACACACACACACACACACACACACACACACACACACACACACACACACACACACACACACACACACACACACACACACACACACACACACACACACACACACACACACACACGCACACACACACCGAACTCCCCGCCCACGAGAGTTGGAGTACCGACTCGCAGCGCAGCGATACTGAAAATATTTCAGTCCTGGGGATTCGAACCCGGACCGCCGTAGTGGTGGCCGGGAACTCTGCCAACTGCGCTATCGAGTATTGTGTGTGTATGTGTGTGTGTGTGTTTGTGTGTGTGTGTGTGTGTGTGTGTGTGTGTGTGTGTGTGTGTGTGTGTATGTGTGTTTGTGTGTGTGTGTGTGTGTTTATGTATGCATCAGTATGTCCCTGTCCAAATGTCTCATGTATTTGCATATTAGTCTGTCTTTGTCTATTCCTATGCTCTCTTTGAGTTTCGGCTCATCAAAGTGCTAACATCGAAACACCTCCAGTTCCCTATCACGCTGATGGAATTGTACCCTTGAAACTATCAACCATCACAGACAGGAACGTTGCTATATATAAAGTATACTCCAGAGTTTACCGAGATATATCACACAGCTTGACAGAAAGAATACTTATTGGCCTCCAGTCATCTTTAACGAAATCTCTGTATAAGATACATGTGATTGTCGTTTCATATCTCAAGGGAGATTACATTAAGGGGTAGAAGGTAGCTGGAGCCTTGGCTGAACCATTAAGCTGAGAGATTCATTAACTTAGGGGAGATGATTATGTGGCGTCTGAGAGAAAACAAACGATTAATCTTGTAGGAATTTTGAGTACAAGTGGTGTTAATGACTTTGAGGGGAAAGTAAGATGTACACTTCCTTTCAAGACTTTTTACCATAAAGAAATGCCCGAATCTTGATAATGACAAATCTGAACTGTGTTAATGTATCTCCCTTTTATAAGTACTTAACATGTTTTATATACAGTAGTTCTCTTTTATAGTTATTTTCTTGTGAACAAAACTGTATTAATGCATCATTAAGGAAAGATTTCTTTGTGTAGGCCTGATATATAAAGGCTCAGTCACATCAAACTTGCAACCCGTTTCCGACGCCGTCGACCAAAAAATCAAGCGATCGGTCGGCGACACAAAACCTATGCAAGGAACTGAAATTGAAAAAATTGATTTGGTTGATAAGATGAAAATCTATGTACTGGGGACTATTCAGTGTGTGTTGTAATATATCTATATATCTATCGATCTGTGTATTTATCTATCTTATTACCGACTACCAGCGACCTCCAAAGACTACCTGCAACCGGTCGGAGACTACTTGGTCGCCCATGGTCGGAAACCGGTCGTAAGCTTGGTGTGACTAGGGTGTAATATAATCGTTCAGGTTGGGGGAGTGGAATTAGAAAGGTGGGAGTATGATGACATTATGTTGCAAAAGCTGAGAGGCCAATAGCCGAAAAGAGAAATCAAAGAAACTCGAAATATAGGGACTGGAAAAAAAAAACACTGACCCAAAATATAATATTAGAAACGAGGAGAAATGATGGAACGCTTTTTTTAAGTACTGCATAAATGATGTAGTTAAAAGGAAGTGAAAATAGAGGGCAAGGGTTGAATATAGGAAAGGTTATAAGGTTATAAGCGATGTTGGAACGGAGGGAGAGAAATGGAATCATATGGAATTCAAATGAAATCGAAAAAGAATGAAATGCAGTGAAAGACCAAAGCGAATTTTAAGATAGTATATTTGATTAGTGGAAAAGAGAACAGTAGAGAGAAATTGCGGGTTGAAGGAGGAATAATAGAGGGAGTTGATCGTTGAATAAGGCAGCGGCTCTCTCTCTCTCTCTCTCTCTCTCTCTCTCTCTCTCTCTCTCTCTCTCTCTCTCCTCTCTCTCTCTCCCCCCCCCTTCTCTCTCTCTCTCTCTCTCTCTCTCTCTCTCTCTCTCTCTCTCTCTCTCTCTCTCTCTCTCTCTCTCTCTCTCTCTCTCTCTCTCTCTCTCTCCTTTCTCTTCTCTCTCCTCTCTCTTCTCTCTCCTCTTCTCTCTCTCTCCTCTTCTCTCTCTCTCTCTCTCTCTCTCTCTCTCTCTCTCTCTCTCTCTCTCTCTCTATCTCTATCTATCTATCTCTCTCTCTCCTTTCTCTTCTCTCTCCTCTCTCTTCTCTCTCCTCTTCTCTCTCTCTCCTCTTCTCTCTCTCTCTCTCTCTCTCTCTCTCTCTCTCTCTCTCTCTCTCTCTCTCTCTCTCTCTCTCTCTCTCTCTCTCTCTTTCTTTAACCTCTTCGTCATGATTTCAAGTCTTATGAACCCACTAGCAAAATTACCTACAGAACAGGTTTTGGCATAATGTTAAGTCAGTTTTTCACTCTACTAGAAACATGTCTCCTTTGGACAGTTACCAGGATGATTTAGAATACAAAATAAAGAAAACATAAGTTTAGAGTACGAATCAATTGTTTACAGAAACAGATTTTTTATTTACTAAAAGCGTGTCTCCTATTCCGTCAGTTCCTGAGATAAATTAGAATACAAGAGAAAGAAAACGTAATTATGAAATTTTGTATCAGTTTCTTACCGAAATAGAGCTGCTAGCCTGTCATCTGAACTGATTATCACTCTGGGTTATTTTATCTCCAATCTCCTATTATCGGTGGCACCAATTACCCCAAGAACTTTTCCCGCCGTGAAACCAACTATGGCAAACTATTATGTTTCCCCAACAAAAATACATAATATCATTTGATATGCAGGGGGACAATAATTTTCTTCCAGCCTATCAGATTCCACCCAAAAGCTGCGGGCTGCAAATTTGCTCCAAATGTCGGAGGAAAAATAGCCCAGTGTGATAACGTCTTGAGAGTCGGGTGTAGATTCAGCTCGAAAACCGAGTTCGAGAAAGACTTGCCATTACGTGACTTAGAGGAGACCCCAGAAGCAAACCGTTTTCTGAGGGCGCGTCGACGGGTTACATGAATTAATTAAAGATCCAAAATATCAGGGAGGCAGGAAAATATTAGTGTAAGAAAAAGGGTGTAGATTCAGTTCGAAAACCGAGTTCGAGAAAGACTTGCCATTACGTGACTTAGAGGGGACCCCAGAAGCAAACCGTTTTCTGAGGGCGCGTCGACCGGGTTACATGAATTAATTAAAGATCCGAAATATCAGGGAGGCAGGAAAATATTAGTGCAAGAAAAAGGAAGACTTGTAACATGAATTAATTAAAGATCCGAAATATCAGGGAGACAGGAAAATATTAGTGTAAGGAAAAAGGAAGACTTGTTAAGGCTAAGTGTAAATGTAGGGAACGAAAGTTAAGGAAGAAAAGGATCGACACAAAAACACCGGCATAATGTGTAAGCAGTAAATTTGTTAATAAGAAACCCTATGGAGAGGATGGGCGTGAAAGAGCAGCAATTATCTTAAGTAAATATAAACAATAAAAGTTGAAAAGAAAGGAACCAAGGAAAATATCAATGATTGAAGAATAAGCCAACATCGGCGATAAGAAATGAAAAAGGATGAAACAATGATAACGATAAAAACAACAACGATGTGGGGAAGAATGATTATGGAAAGACGGGTGAGTCACGAGTTGATTAATATCTAATCATGACAGTTTCTTCATATCTGGTCGAACAAACACTGTAGTCATTAGCACCATAGAGAGGAACAGGAGCGACCGTGGAAAAAGCGCAAACGTGTTAAGAATATCGGCGATAAGAAAGGAAAAAAGATGAAACAATGATAACGATAAAAACAACAACGATGTTATGGAAAGATGGGCGAGTCACGAGTTGATTAATATCTAATCCAGATATAGTTTCTTCATATCTGGTCGAACAAAGACTGTAGTCATTAGCACCATAGAGAGGAACAGGAGCGACCGTGGAAAAAGCGCAAATGTGTTAAGAACCGAGGGTCTGGGGCGAGAGGCGGAGTTCTAGCGAGAGAAAAGTTCGTGAGTTGATTAAAATGACAAAAAAATTAGGGGAGGTATAAACGAGAGGAGAAGTCTGCAGAGGAACAACGACGAGAAAGGAAGAAAGAGAATTGTCAGAGGAAAGAGACGGAAAGTTTTACACGACGATGATGGGGCACAGAGTGAGAAAAAGAAAGGAAAGTGGAGGGATTGAATTGTGAAGACGACGAATTAAAAGAGAAAGAACTACAAGGAAATAAAGTTACATGAAGAGCTTAAGCCATAGGCAGTATAATGTTATAAGGGGAAAAGGAAGGAAGGAAGGACTGGATAAAAAGAATGGGAAGAGATAACGAAGTAAATGAAAAGAAGGAATTACAGAAGGATTATATTGAGTTTGATGAGAAAATAAGAAAGAATATGGCGTTACTTAACCAACGCAATATTGTGGAAGATCTTTTGCGTTCAAATATAATTCTTTCCAAAATAATTTTGCAAATTGTAAAGTCTGAAAATTATTCTCAAATGACTGATTTTCCTTGAATAGAGTCTTTTTCATTTATTCAATTACTTATATTTTAATAAGATTCATGTTACTACCTAAATCAAGAAATCCTTTGCTTACATAAAGAGGTCTATGGCATTAGAAAATGTAGCTGATGGTTTAAACGAGTCAGCTACGTCTTTCTAAAGTCCATCATTCTTCTATATGTCAACAAGTTCCAATGAGTTGTTTTATTGCTGTATTTTGTACTTTGGCAGCTACTCTACATAGTATCATTGTTATTCTTGCATTAGAATAATAATAATGATAATTAGTAGTAGTAGCAGTAGTAGTAGTAGTAGTAGTAGTATTGTATTGCTAGTAGTATTGTTAGTATTAGTATTTATCTATTATTAGTATTTATTATTAGTATTATTAGTATTTGTTTATTAGTAGTATTTTCATTAGTATTATTGTTATTAGTAGTAATAATAGTATTATCAGTATTATTAGTGTGTGTGTGTATGTGGATGTGTGTGTGTGTGTGTGTGTGTGTGTGTGTGTGTGTGTGTGTGTGTGTGTGTGTGTGTGTGTGTGTGTGTGTGTGTGTGTGTGTGTGTTTATAACCTTTATCCTAACGGATAGTTCAGCCTTCTGTCTCTGACGTCACTGGCCTTCTTATTTTCCCCATAACCATATTTTTATTCCATAATGCTCAAACGCTCAGTTCAAATTTACAAAACTTAAAAAAATATTTTATTTTCACTGTTCTATGCATTATATATTGGTTGTTGATAACAGATATATGTATTTTTTTTGTAAAGAACAGTGCATTATCTAGTGTTCAATGAATATGAAAGCATTTTATATGAACTCTAAATGTACTATCACACGGACGATGCAGAAAAGAACATGATGACAGATAAAACATAATGGCATTATATATATGTAATCCTTGTTACTGAAAATCATATTTATTTTTTCTTATTTTTCAACTTGTATGTTTGTCATTTATACGTATATTGAATTACTCATTGAGTGGTTGATTAATTGATTGATTTATTAATTCATTGATTGGTTGATTACATTGTTTTCCAATTGTGTATACTTGTCTATTAATTCATTCATTCACTTATTCATTTATGTATTCATTCATTCATTCTTGCCTTCATTCGTTCTTTCCTTCTATCCTTCATTCATTCATTCATTCTTGCCTTCATTCGTTCTTTCCTTCTATCCTTCCTTCATTCATTCTTGCCTTCATGCGTTCTTTCCTTCTATCCTTCATTCATTCATTCTTGCCTTCATTCGTTCTTTCCTTCTATCCTTCATTCATTCATTCTTGCCTTCATTCGTTCTTTCCTTCTATCGTTCATTCATTCTTTTGTTCGTTTTTTATACGTTTGTTCGTGCGTTTATTCATTTATTTATTCGTTAATTCATTCATTCATCCATTCATTCTTGCCTTCATTCGTTCATTCCTTCTTTCCTTCCATCCTTCCTTCATTCTTTCGTTCGTTCTTTTATACGTTCGTTCGTTCATTCTTTTATACATTCGTTCGTTCTTTTATACGTTCATTCATTCATTCATTCATTCATTTATTCATTCATTCATTCATATTCTTTCTTTTTCCATTTATTCATTCATTCATTAATTCTTGTCTTCATTAATTCTTCCGTTCCTTCCATCCTTCATTTTTTTCGCTCGTTCTTTTATACGTTCGTTCGTTTTATACGTTCATTCATTCATTCATTCATTCATTCATTCATATTCTTTCCTTTTTCATTTACTCATTCATTAATTCTTGTCTTCGTTCATTCATTCTTCCCTTCCTTCCATCCTTCCTTCATTTTTTCGCTCGTTCTTTTATACGTTCGTTCGTTTTATACGTTCATTCATTCATTCATTCATCCATTCATTCATTCTTGCTTTCATTCATTCATTCATTCATTCATTCATTCATTCATTCATTCCATCATTCATTCATTCTTCCCTTCGTTCTCTTATACGTTCGTTCGGGCGTTCATTCATTCATTCATTTATTCTTCCATTCATTCATTCTTTCCTTCCATCCATCCTTCGTTTTTTCCTTCGTTCATTTATACGTTCATTCGTGAGTGCATTCATCCATTCTTTCATTCATTCATTCTTCCATTTATTCTTACATTCGTTC
>NC_134787.1:61511810-61516810 GCF_046742065.1 Oratosquilla oratoria
AGTATATATATGTATATATATATATATATATATATATATATATATATATATATATATATATATATATATATATATATATATATATGACGTAAGTGGAGTAGGAAACACAAGCGTCTTAGTCTTGAATTTGTTCCTGACTAGTTTTACAGGTATGCTTTTTGAGAAAGCATACCTGCGAAACTAGTCAAGAATAAACTCAAGACTAAGACTCCTGTGTTTCCTACCTCCACTCACGTCAACCTGTCAGAATGTCTCAACATATATATATATATATATATATATATATATATATATATATATATATATATATAAAGAAATCAATAAATGAAATCATACCACAATGGAAATAAGCTTACATGCTTTTTTTGTGTTATCCTCGGCAGTTGTAATTGTTATTTCGAACTATGTGTTTTTTTTTTCATTATCTGCACTTCATATATGTTGATTCAATGCCAAATAATCTTATTATTATTATTATTATTAAAATAGAATAAAGAAATAGCGTAAATTGGGTAACAAAAGGACAAACATACCGAAAGCATAACCATCTTTACGGAGATCATAAAACTTATTCTTAAACCAGTGGTTTCGTTTTGTATATGTATCTATGTATATAAGTATATGTGTATATATACATGCATGTACGCTGGTTTCCACACACGTGTTTATATACTTCTTTTCATTTTATTCTATTTTTCTCTGAGATCTAAATGCCAAACATTACAAACAACTGAATCAAGAAATATAAAATGTGCCTTAGAACTTTTGCCTTAGAAGTCTTTCCTTCTTAGAAAAATGAAAGTCGACGGTAAAAGAATTAATAACTCCATCAGTATATTGCGAATTGTTTTGTTCATCCTCTTGTGTATTATAAAGCGTGAAAATAAAAGAGTGATTTGGATCGCAAAGAGAAGTCTTCTTGTTGCAAGAATAGAATTCTTTCTTAAATAGTCCTTTTCCCAACTTCAAATCGCTTCCCAGGCTTTGTAACCTGTGCACAAACCTAAACCTTTTTGACATTGTCTCAATAAACATCGTTATCCCCAAATATCACGAAAATATATGACATCTCTCGAAGGATAGAGGGAAAGGATCACAAATATCCGAAGTTGGGGGAGGGGGGGAAGGGACCTGGTGGGAAAGATTCCTATTTTAGCCCACTCGGCCACTTTAGCCAAAGGAGCCTCGACACAGCCCGAGTAACACTGAAAAGTAACTCGTGAATTGTCCTCGGAATTCACCATTTCGTGTTCATGTATGTATGACCTCTGCGGCACACGACCACTAAAGAAGATTTTAATTAAGTTTACTGCTTTATGTGGATGTGACTCGAAACTAGGATGCCGTGCATGCGGAACGTTTTTATGCCCCGGATTATGGTAATTGAACATTACTGCACGGGTCTGTGTACTCTTGAGCAAGGTAGTTGTATGAAATGGCACTTTTCTTTGCTACTGCGTGTCTTATGATGATGATGATGATGATGATGATGAATGTGATGATGATGATGATGATGAATGTGATGATGATGATGATGATGATGATGATGAATGTGATGATGATGATGATGATGATGATGATGAATGTGATGATGATGATGAAGGTGATGATGATGAAGGTGATGGTGATGATGATGATGATGATAATGAAGGTGATGATGATAATGAAGATGATGATGACGATGATGATCATGATCATGATGATAATGTGATGATTCTAGAGCAGACTGTTTTTTATAGTTTAATGTCAAAACTATGTTTAAAATAAATATAATTCATGTACTAGATTAATAGAAACAATCGTGTTTCCATGAAAATGATTTGCCATACGAAATGATAAGATTTTGAGTAGATAGAAAATAATGTAAGATTCTTGATGAGCTGAAGATTCTGCAAAATAGAGGCTTCCCAGTGCTGCTTGAAGCTCAGAATGAAAGTTGTAATTATCTAAAAGTCTGTATTTATGTATGGAAGTGATGTCCGATCGTTGCCAGTTGGGCAGATGTCCTTCTCAATCAACGTAGCTCAGAACTTTTTATTTTTTATTTTTTTTATTATAATTTTTATTATTATTATTATTATTATTATTATTTTATTATTTTATAATTATTTTATTATCATTATTTTATTATTATTATTATTATTATTTATTATTATTATTATTATTATTATTTTATTATTATTTTATTATTATTCTATTATTATTCTATTATTATTATTTTATCATTATTTTAATCATTATTATTTTATTATTATTTTATTATTATTCCATTATTATTTTGTTTTATTATTATTTTATTATTATTATAATATATATATATATATTTTTTTCTTGAACCTATTTTGGAATTGTTTTCGTATCCATGCCATATATGGGCTTTCCATCTTGAAAGCTCAAGGAACATATTTTCTTCTTCTTTCTTAAAGTATGTTTTATACACCCTCTTAGTACACATGTCATCTGCAAGATCTTTATTCTAAAATCTTAGAAACCAGCTCGCAAAGAAACAAAACTTCAGAAAGCGTCCTTTATATCCTCTCTAGGAGGTGCGGTTCTTATTTTCTTTTACTTAAAACCTATCCTGGCATCATTTTAGTATGCATGCCGTGTATGAGCTTACTATCACGGAAAATAAGGGAGTAACCTCTTGAACAAATAGAGATAGTGGAAGGGTTTTTTTTTTCCACTCCCTCAGGGGATGTCGGGCACATTTTTCGTTTTAAAACTTTTTCTAGCACACCATTAAGTTGCATGCGAAATGTATGTTCTTTATATAAAAAAAAAAAATGAGGGTTGGGTTTCTGCTTTACTCCCGTAGGTTCTTCTTCTTCTTTTCCTCTTGACGTTCCCCTTTTTCATATGGGGTCGCCGTTCACCACTAGTCGTTTTCACTTGTTTCGGTCCATCACCTGCTTCTCCTTTAGATGTTTCTCCTTAAGGTCCTCTCTCCGTCTGTCCTTCCAACGTAGGTTAAGGGATTAAAATCTTTTATCACTCACAACCGACCCGGGAACCACTTAGAAAACATATCAAGTAAAGTAGACCACTTGGAAAAAGAAACTAACGAAGAAGAGCGCTTTCGTATATTACATCCAGTGCAAAAAGTACTTTTTGCACTGAAGATGTAATATACGAAAGCGCTCTGCTTCGTTAGTTTCTTTTTCCAAGTGGTCTACTTTGCATAAGTGAACACGCGTACCCGTGTTCTTATTAGCATATCAAGTAAAACATCTATACTATAAACTGGACTAATTCGTAAACGTACAAAAAAAATGCTCTTTATACTTCTATGTATGTTTGTTTTCTGCCTGATTCAGAAACAACTGATGACTTTCACGTGCTATGGAAGTCCAAGCTCATAAGGCAAAGGTGATGATGTTGGTAGTATTTCATGGTCTTCTGACCTCAATCCTAACTTCAACATCCTACTCGGTATCCTCTCGTGTATTATTCTGTTAAAAGCCCGCTGACCGGGGATACAAAAAACGCTGATGACCTGAGGATTTATCACATAGTGTTCGTGATATTATCTTTCACCTTTGCTTTCGTTAAGCTATTGTAGCAGCCGTGACGAAACAATAGTTTAATTTCAGTTATTTGCTACGTACGTCTTTCGTATTTCATTTACGACAGCTTTCAGTATTTTTAATGTTCTATGTGTCGCAGGTAAGGCGACTCGTGTTCTTAAACAAAGACGATGATGAACGTTCTGACAATGACGCCATATTGTTGCAGTTAACATAAAAACATAAGAATGAAGGAGACTGCAAGAGAGCATAAGGCCTACACTAGGCAGCTCCGTAGTTGACTCCAAAAGTTTGTTATTCTGATGAAGGAGCGGTGGTGCGAGGCTAAGGACCCTTCCACACAAGACAACTAGTGACCGTCACTAGTGACCGTCACTAGTGACCGTCACTAGTTGCCTACCATTATTTTAAATTGAGCCTCTCACACTACGTCACTGCGGTTGCCCGGTTGCGCAACAGGCTATGGCTGTTGCCCGCTCCGGTAGCAAGTGACCGTCACTGACAGTTGCCGTCACCGACCGTCTCATTTTCTTGACCAGCATAGCCAACAGAAGCACCTCCTCCATTGATGCCATTCTTTCGACTAATGAGATGATGAGAAAGGATTCCACAACTCTGTGACAGTCACTGGTTGCTTGCAATTGCCCGAGACTTTCACACAAGGCAACTAGTGACGGTCACTAGTTGCCTAGTGTGAATGTGGCCTAAGCGGTGGTGTCTATCTTCATGAATAATTTCGACATAATGATTTTCTTAACAGATTTCGTACCGACTAACGTCAAGCGATATCATTCAGGAGAAAAATAAACCTTAAGTTTTCAGCTTCGGTGTCGTTCCAGAAGTGAACAAGATTTCCTGATGTTATTCTAAATAAGAACAAAGATAAACGTGGAGATAAATCGAAGCTTTTCGTTACAAAGTCGTAAAGATAAATGAAATTGCCTGGCGCTAACCATAATAAAATTAGTGTAGTAATGAAGTCGTAGCGATTCTCCATCCTTCCTCTAGCGGTTACCACTATGATGCTACTACTACTCAAAAAAAAAAAAAAAAAAAAATGCAAAGCAAGCCGACGCGACAATAAAGGTTTTGCATATAATGACTTTCATGAAAAAATGTGCATTTTAATCTTATACATATAGAAATTTAGCTTAGGTATACTATATTACAAAATATTATATACATTAAATATACATATATATATATATATATATATATATATATATATGTATATATATATATATATATATAATAGTGTGTGTGTACGTATTTATAAAGATATTATGTACATACCATGTATTTGTATACATATATACATATAAATTTATATACATGTATCCCTCAGTTTAAAAAATCAAGGAAATATAAATTTAGCTCTTATTATCTAGCATAAGTAAATGAAAAATTAAGCATGCAGAAGTATTATCTATTTGTACTACAGATTCATTTTTGTTTATTTACAACAATCCTCTG
>NC_134787.1:61524310-61529310 GCF_046742065.1 Oratosquilla oratoria
TGTTGAATTGCTGAATATGGAAAACTTTTTACCCGATAAACAATTGTGTGAGGTTGCAGGCATTTTACAAGAAACACGAAGGATCATGAAAAAAAAAATCTATCTTAGTTTATATGATCCACCTCAGACCAGATAATGCAACGATGCTGTCGTATCGGCAGAAAGTAGTGACATAAACAAGGTTAAGAAAATACGAAAGACGGCGACCAGAAATTCTTCCTACTTTTACATATAAACTAAACTAGGAAAGACTAGATCTTTAGAAATTTGATTATTACGGAAAAGGAGAGACAAAGGTTACTTGATCGCATAGTTCAGGTCATTAAGCAAAGTAGGAAAAAGAACATAATAAAAACTCGTGATCTCAAACGAGACTGTCACGAGGCTATGAAAAAAAACTGAAGAACATCACACATCTGTAATATTTCAATAAACATATTTTTTCTGCTTTTTTCCTAAAATAACCTAGATGATGGTGTGTGTGTAAGTGTATGTGTGAACATGCTTGATTGTGTGTGTGTGTGTACGTGTGTGTGTGTGTGTGTCAGTGCGTCTGTGTGTCAGTGCGTCTGTGTGGTGTGTGTGTGTGTGTGTGTGTGTGTGTGTGTGTCTGTGTGTGTGTTTATGTATTTGTGTGTGTGTGTATGTGTGAGTGTGTGTGTGTGTGTGTCGTGTGTGTGTACGTGTGTGTGTGTGGTGTGTGTGTACGTGTGTGTGTGTGTGTGTGTGTGTATGTGTGTGTGTGTGTGTGTGTGTGTGTGTGTGTGTGTGTGTGTGTGTGTGTGTGTGTGTGTGTGTGTGTGTGTGTGTGTGTGTGTGTGTGTGTGTGTGTGTGTGTGTATGTATGTATATGTACATGTGTATGTCTATGAATATGTGTGTGTGTACACGCACATGTGAATGTGTAGATATCTTTTACGAAGAATTCCCCAACTCTCCTTTGTAACTTAAGTCTTTACCTCGTTCATTCATTTATCTATTTATTTTATCTATTTTATCCTATTTATTTGTTATCTTATTTTACTTATTTATTTATTACTATTATCATTTTTTTTCTTTTTGGTAATAAAAGAAGAGAGGACCTCCTCTCCATCCCCTCCCACTCCCTCCATTACGACCTCGATTTGATTTCAATGGTCTTCCTTTTTGAAGGTTCACATAACACCGTCGTCTTCGTCTTTGGTTTCTTGGGCGCGTGTGGCCTTGTATCTGTTGACACGGTCTGAGTTTTCTCTTGGATTCACTTGGGGAGCTCTCTCCGTCGTCATCAAAAACGTTTTGTTCAAATATTAATAACGTCTGTCGCCATGTCAGTGTTGTTATGATTCTTATCGCATTCTTTGCTAATGACACACAATTCAGTTTGTTACTAATGTCATTCAGTCTTATTATTTGGTGATTATTGCTTTTAGGTACATCTGTTTGGTGTAGTATCAGCTTCGTTTTCCCATGTAATAGATCTGTGATTTTTTATTTATTTATTTATTTATTTATTTATTTTGAACGTCAGTGCTCCCTTCTCACCTTTGGTCCTGTAAATTCATCGAGGGTCGGTGTTGCTGTGGTCTGTCGAGGTCTTGCTTTGTTGTCTATGTAAACGTTTTTTGTTACCAGAGCCGTTTTCGACAGTTTCATCCCACGATGTTCTTGTCACGTTTGCTTTGCTGGGGTGGTTGTGTTTGTTATATGTAGCCTTTCCATTTGTTTTTTTCCGCCATTCTATTTGTTTGTTTATTTGTTTATTTACTTATTTATTTATCTATTTTATTTATTTTATTTATTTATCTTTATTTGTTTATTTGTTTTTATTTTTCATTTTATTTTGTTTTATCTTTATTTATTTTTTATTTATATCTTTATTTATCTATCTTATTTTGTTTTATTTATTTCTATTTTATTTATTTATCTTATTTTTACTATCCACGTGACAAGACAATTCTGGTTCCTGTAAGCTCCTGTGCAGATATTGTACCTATATTTTCGATACGCATTTGAACATCATTAGGGCAATTGTTGCAGTAGTCTTATTGCTCTTTGTATGCCCTTTCAGTATAGTGACCTTTATAAGTTTAACTAAGGCAAACACCAGAGTTTTATTAATTTGAGTGTCAGAGTCCTATCACACACACACACACACACACACACACACACACACACACACACACACACGACTCGATGGTGCAATTGGTAGAGTTCCCGGCCGCCACTACGGCGGTCCGTTCGAATCCGGCCCAGGGCTGAAATGATTTCAGTAACGCTGCGCTGCGGGTCGTTACTCCTAATCTCGTGGGCAGAGAGTTGAGTGTGTGTGTGCGTGCAAGTTTACAGTATTACCCATAGATCGGTCTGAGCTCTGAGCTCTCTTACGGGAGGGTAATATCTGTCGATCACGAGTCCAACACGTGATCCAAGACCATGGTGAATCACACACACACACACACACACACACACACACACACACACACACACACACACACACACACACACACACACACACACACACACACACACACACACACACACACACACACACACACGTCCCCAAGCACAGATTGTAAAGTAATGAAGAATGACATACAAGAAGAGACGTGGATTTAGAGGAAGAAAATGAAAAGAAGAAATGCCCATAAACTTTAACAATATAATTATACCGAAGTAGAAGTTGATCGTTAGAAAGGGATATAAAGGAAGAAAGTCATGAAAAATTCCGTCTACAAACCTCATGAGGAGGCCGAGAGGTAGACTTTTGTTTTGTGGAAGAGTGAGGTTTTATCGACCAAGCAGTCGAGGAAAAGAAAGACCTTCATCATGAATGTCGGAAGGATGATATGGGATTGTCCCTACGTGTTCACAAAATCTTCTCTGTGGGAAACCTTTGCCACTGAGTTCTCTTAGCTATCGTTTCATATATAATTGATGTATACTTTCCATATCTATTTATTAAGACTTTCAACAAAATTTTGTTTTGTTTTTGTAATGTATTTTATTGTGAGCTACATAAGACTTTATAGTCATTAGTTTGTCACCAAAGGTTTGAAATGATATTTGAAGTTTGAAAACCACTGTTCTATCCTTCTCTAAAAGGAAAAGTTCCAAGAGAACGAAGCAAATAAAACCCTTTGTTAAAAAAGAGATAAAAGATAAATGTTACAAAGACTAACAGGCGATTCGGATATGGGAAGCAGATTGCACTAGAGAAAACTCGTTTCTAGAAATCTTAGTTTTGTCTCGTCTACTGTACATACATACATACATACATATACCAAAGGCTTTATCCCCCTTATAAGGGGGGTAGCCAAAAAACAAAGGCATTAAAACCACTCCCACCCATTCCATCCCTTTCACATTCCACTCCCCCTTCTCCCTCTTCCCTCCCTCTTATCTTGGCTCCTCCTGGATGACGGGTTATCCCTGCATCTCGGCCACTGCCCTGGGTCAGAAGCAGTGTCATAAGATAAAGCACATCCACAGCAAGGCCGCTTCATTAAATCGGCGACCTTGTAGCTGCTGAAAACTGATAATGATTCTATTGAACATCAAGAAAATCCACCCTATCAGGAGGCTAGAGTGGTGCCCCTTACAGAAAATGTAGAGTGGAATTTAATTAACCATATCCTCAGTTCAACTCGCCGGTGGCAGGATTCGAACAACCATCACCTCGACCTCCATCGCAAGTAGCGACGATCTCGCATACTGTTTCCCAACCCTGAGGTCGCCAAGACATCTTGTATGTTATCTTTTTTCAAAATTATATGGATTCCATACAATAACCATATATATTAACACATATGCTAATAAGAACACGGGTACGTGTGTTCTCTTATGCAGAATAAGCCACTAGGAAAAGAAAACTAACGAAGCAGAGCGCTTTCGTATATTACATCTTCAGTGCACTGGATGTAATATACGAAAGCGCTCTGCTTCGTTAATTTCCTTTTCCAAGTGGTCTATTTGGCATTAACACATAAAAATATAGATTAGTGGGGTAGTGGTCATATAATGAGAATCATATTGGGATCGCCTGAAAACAAAAGTTGGGAAACGTTGATCTTGTCCGTTCGGTCAGTGAGCTCCCCTAGTGTGTGAACATACCTGAAAGGTGTTCGCGCTAAACAAATCCTACATCAGGAACGGCAACCCAGCGGCAGCAGCCTCGGAAAGGGGGATAAATATGTCTGACAACGCAAAAGTCGATAACAATAAAAGCAAACACATCTAAAAGCGATAAAGGGAGCAACAGCATTGGGAACATCGAAAAGGGATAAATCTCAAAACTGGGTTGGTAGTGAAAAGACGCAGGTGAGGTCGGGTGAAAGTTTACGGTAGTATTCTTAAAAAAAAAAAATAATAATAATATATATATATATACATATGTATATATATATATAATATATATATATAATATATATATATATAATATATATAAATAAATAAGTAAAATCTTGTTTAACTCCTTGGAAGGGAAAGATTTATATAAGGAAAGAATTTTTCATATAAATATTTGCCTTCCATGGAATTAGATAAGATTTATAAAAGGATTTTTTTTTTTTTTTTTAAGAATACCTCCCTTAGTGTCTGAGTACTTGAACTCGTCCATTATAAACAAAATAATATGTCTGACTTCGCCGATAGAAAGATAGCATCATTAATATTATGGAGGAAGATTGACTACTTTATAAGGTAAAAATATAAAAGAAGAAAAAAACAAGAAAAGTAGAAAGAAGATGAAAGAGAGAAGAAAAAGAAATACGAGAAGGGAAAGAATTAAAAGAGAAAACACAGAATAAGCTGATGAAGAGAAAAAGAGGAAAAGAAAAGGAAGGACGAAAAGAAGACCAGAAAAATACAAAGAAGAAATAGGAAGAAGAAGAAGAAGAAGAAAAGGAGTTGGAAAAAATAGAAGAAAGATTAGAAGAATTAAAATAACAAGTAGAAGAGATAGAAAAAGAAATAAAAAGGAAGAAGAAACAGAAAAAAGAGAATGAAGAAGAAGAAAAAGA
>NC_134787.1:61534310-61559310 GCF_046742065.1 Oratosquilla oratoria
CACACACACACACACACACACACACACTCACACACACACGCAGCCACTACGGCGGTCCTGGTTCGAATCCCCCCGCCCAGAGCTGAAATAATTTCAGTATCGCTGCGCTGCGAGTCGTTCCTCCAACTCTCGTGGGTGGGGAGTTGTGTGTGTGTGTGTGCGGGTAAAGTCACAGCATTATCCATAGATCGGTTATAAACGAGCTCTGAGTTCTCTTGCGGGAGGGAAATAGCTGTCGATCACGAGTCCAACACGTGATTCAAGCCTATGATGAATATCACACACGCACACACACACACACACACACACACACACACACACACACACACACACACACACACACACACACACACACTCATGCATATGGATATGTTTTATTGTATTTGGTACTCTCGTCTTATTTTCAATTATTTAGCTGTAGTAAATAAATTACATATATCAAAACTTGATATGATAAACTGTCTTTAATCTACTGTTGTCCAGTATGACTTTTGCTTGTCCTTACTGTTTTCTACCCAACTAGTTTTTTCTCTCTTCCACTTCTAACATGTTTAAACTATTTAAACCTTAACCTAATTTTCCGCAGTGTACTGATGCATACTTTATACATTTTACACCAGTTTCATGGAACACAGAACCAAATACCTGCAATCAATAGTATCTTTATATCTTTCAGTAAAAGCTGACAGGCTAATCTACCCCCTCATTCTCTTCCCATTACTAGCAAACAATTTTGACAACTGTTATAGTATTGTGTTTATTTTGTCATGACTGTTTTGAAGCCTGCTTTCACAACTCGTATTTCACCCTGGTTATAATAATGGTACTTACAAAGGATTACAAAGGCGGAGCATGCCGACAGGAGACCTTTTGGTCCATATCTAGGACGGATGCGAACAAATCATAATAATAATATAATAATAAATAAAAACTATGATAATGTAAATAACAAATAAAATACATAGATAAATGCATACATATAGTTAAATAATAAACAAACAGGTAAATAGTAAATAATAATAAATTGACATAACTAATAATAAATGAAAATCAGACAGACAAATGATAACAAAACAAAAACAAATAATATGAAATAAATTATAATCATTACAGCATCTTGCTTAGGTGTTTATCTAAATGATTCTTAAAGCTTCGAACTGAACTATATTGCACTACCTGTGCAGGAAGTTTATTCCATTCATTAACTACACGGTTGGCAAAGTTGTTTCTACCTACTTCCAATCTATTTCCGGACAGTTTGAGACCATTGTTTCTTGTCTGATTCTTGATGGATTTCTATTTCGTTTTGGTCGGTAGTTCCTCGCATTCTTGTTTTTACACTGGGACGAGTGGAGGGCACCAGAAGTATTTGGTTGGGTGATGCAGACTTTGAGAAGTATCATTTCCTTGCCTACCATCTTTCTAAAACCACTATCACACATACGCGACTCAAACGAGTCCATTTGAGTAGAAAATAATTGCAATCTTTTATTTTTCGAATCTCCAAATGTCAAATCACATTTGCGTCATATATTTAGAATCTGAACGACAAACTAAGAGAAGTGATACCTAGACGAATATTAGATACATTGTTGAATTGTAGACTTAGGGAAATCTAGAATACTGTAAATGAAGTCGTCTTCTAGATTTTCAAATTCACAACACATGACGGGGCTTAAGCTCATCAGTACCATCACCTCCACCTAGAGGTGCGGGCCCGAGGGGCTGATATTCGGTCCGTGATCCAAAAAAATCTTTCTCAAGTTCTGTTATTTGTCGTCTCTTTTTTTCGCGAGAGAGATAACAACCGACAGCTTTTCCGGTTCTTGTACAAGATGTTGACAGAAATAGTCACACATTCTCCCAACAACGCAAACAGTTGATTTTTTTTTTTTTTTTTGGGGGGGGGAAGAGATGTTTGGATTGTATTTTTCCTTTCTTCTCTCTCTCTCTCTCTCTCTCTCTCTCTTCTCTCTCTCTCTCTCTCTCTCTCTTTTTTTTCTTTTTTTGTGGTGGGGAGAGATCTGTGGATAGTATTTTTCCTTTCTTTCTTTCTTTTCTTACTCTTTTAGAGAATCTCGAGGGAGCAAACCAATGAATTCTCCTAAAGTCAAAGTTTTGTTTTAAGTCATTTGATTCTTTATTTGTTCGTTTGTCTGTTAGGTACTTTATGGTAAGTCGGTTGGATGGATTGTAACGAAACTTTCAGAAAATGTGTATAAGGGTCATTTTGTGGCATTATTAAGGTTAGTATAAATTTGGTCAAGGTAAAAGTCTTGGTCAAGGTCACCGAAAAATTTATTATCGTTTCGTAACTACAAATTTCAATAAATAAATAAATAAGTAAATAAAGCATGAAGCACTTCAAAACAAGAATTAAATCATTTCTATAAGTACCTTATATTTTAATCATGACGCTGTGCATCATTGTATACAGTATATGAAGTGACTTATAGGCTTCACTTAGTATAAGAACTCATGACCAGTACACACACATACACACACACATGCACACACACACACACACACACACACACACACACACACACACACACACACACACACACACACACACACACACACACACACACACACACACACACACACATATATATATATATATATATATATATATATATATGTATATTAGTATATTTTGGCAGTAAATTTTCTTGTAGGCATATCTTGTTAAAGACTAGTGCTAAGTCAGTATCAACAATCTTCTTAATTGTTTTCTCCATTCTTCTTATATGTTTCATATATTCCGGAGGTAGATCTACCCCTGGAAGATAAGAAACATATAAGTAGCATAGAGAAAACAATTAAGAATATATATATATATATATATATATATATATATATATATATATATATATATATATATATATATATACAGTGTATTCAGGTTTTGGTAAATTTCCAGATTAGTACAATGTACATACCGGGATCTGAGATGAGTATCGTTAAGTAAAACTTCAGATCAGAGAGACAATGTGTCCGGACAGCTTCGAAGATTAATCGTTGGTCAGTGACGCACAGCTGCAACGCTGCACAGCTGACCTTTCGTGACCCAAGGGCAGTAACATGAATTCTTTGAAATTGGAATGTCCAAGTGTCACTTAGCAATCTTGTCATAAAACTCAATTTCATTCCTGTTGTTCTTGCGAACAACCTAGGTAGCGTATTTGTTTATCTTTTGTGTGTGTGTGTGTGTGTGTGTGTGTGTGTGTGTGTGTGTGTGTGTGTGTGTGTGTGTGTGTGTGTGTGTGTGTGTGTGTGTGTGTGTGTGTGTGTGTGTGTGTGTGTGTGTGTGTGTGTGTGTGTGTGTGTGTGTGTGTGTGTACTAGCCCTAGACAAATAGTTCGACTTACACTAGATAGGAGCCTTTATTTTTGATAAACGAATTCTAAAGTTCTGTTGCGGAATGTGATTTTATACGAGTAATGTTGACAACGCATTGGCTCGTGAATGGAAATGGAGAAGGCGAATTAATTGTAAGAATGTGAGATCTGTGTCGTTTGTAATTAATGTGCGAATCGAGAGTTATCAAAAACGTTAACGGCGAATAATTGCCAAAGTGAGTGTGTGTATTCATCACCATGGTCTTTGAGTCACGTATTGGACTCGTGATCGACAGCTATTTCCCTCCCAGAAGAGAGCTCTGAGCTCATATATGACCGATCTATGGGTAATGCTGTGACCTTACACGCACACACACACACACACACCTAACTCCCCGCCCACTAGAGTTGGTGTGTGTGTATGTGTGTGTGTGTGTGTGTGTGTGTGTGTGTGTGTGTGTGTGTGTGTGTGTGTGTGTGTGTGTGTGTGTGTGTGTGTGTGTGTGTGTGTGTGTGTGTGTGTGTGTGTCGGTGCGCGCACGTGTGTGTGTGTGCGCGGGTATTCTAAGGCTGCCTTTACACCAAGCAAATCGAATAGATTCAATTCATGAAGATTCAACACGATTCCTGAATCGTTGTGATTCGCCACACTAGTTTCAATGGAACCGTTCACACAAGGCGATTCAGGCATGATTTGAATCGACTCGATTCGCCTGACGTAATAAACGATTACATTGAAACTAGTGTCGCGAATCAACAGCACGATTCATGAATCGTCTTGATTCATCATGACTTGAATCTACGAGTATTCGATTGGTGGAAACGCAGCTTAAGTGTTGCGGCAATTAGGCTTAGTTCGTAACAATTGATTGCGTGTTGTAGCCTGATAGTTAGATTGCTAGAAGTACTTTTTTTAATCTACTGAATAGAGAGGACCCAAATGTGAATAAACCAAACCTCACAGTTGTAAAAATGGCAACGAGGAGGCCTCAGATAATAAAACACCGGGACTGGACAACATGCCAGATCAGTAGATAAAAAAAGGGTTGAGAAATATTAGATGTTAGGCCCTTTGAAGTTATGATAATATGGATAACGAGATATCAGCTGAGAGCATCTTCACGGAACGCGAAAGGAGAGAAAGATAAGACGTTTAGTTCATGTGTGAGATTAGCTTAAAAAGGCTAAAATGTTGAGATATTGAGAACTAGAAAATAATTATAACACAAACGCAGAAGACATAATGTGCGTGGAAAGAAACAGGTATTCAAATAAGAACAAACATCAGATATAAGAATATAATTAATCAAAGAATCATGGATTACCGTATTTGGAAAATATTCCATGTACAAAGAAGATAGCTTGTTTAAAGACACAAATAAAACAAGAAAAAAAAGATTATGGTTTCGCGTCCGTCTGTCTAGGGAAACAACGAAACAAATGTACTAGTAGTACATTAGCACATAAATTAGTACCAAATGTACCAAAGTTGATTTACACAGCCTTGGACTCGGTGTGTGTAATTTTTGTACAAAACGGATGTGAAATGAGAAAGCATTTTGTTATTTTCCCCACACAAAAGAAACCTGCTTCTTCTTTGAATGATATCTAAAAGTAAAATCTAGGAACCAGTTAGGTGACATAGTGACATACAAAGTGATCAACTTTATGATGGCACTGAACAACAATTTGTTGATAATTTTAAATGATTACTTGATTAATGGAGTGTATAGAAAATGATGATGCCACTAATCAAAGATAATGACGATGACAGGCGAGCTTTCCATGTTTTCGTAAACTCATGATAAGGATCATAGTTTAATGTTTGTACTCGGATTTTTTTTTTTTTTTTTTTTTTTTTTTTTTTTAGGGGAAATTGCACCAATACAAAAATGCTACCGGTTTAAAAACTAAAATAAAGCCAATGCTAAGCATAGATTTTTTTTCTCATTTTGCATCTGGATTCATTGAAAAAATATTTATATAACGGCATTATTTTCTACTGCAAGAAATCGTAAATTTCTACATGTTCCTAATCTCAAATGTTACAGCTCTTCACCGTAATAAGTTTCCCCCTTTTAGCCATTTTTTACATAATATACAAGTTATACATGTTACATGTATGCTACATCGTCATTATATTCTATTTCTCGACCATTAACAAGCTTACATACAGAAGTTAGAAAACAAGTAGCCAGTCGTGATTCCTAGAAAGAAGTCGTCAAATTTATGGAGTCTCAGGGTACGTTTATATTTATTCAACATTTCTAGACTCTTATTCTAGAAAATTGTGGAGTGTCTGATGTCATGGTAAAGGAGATAATGCACGATAATTTTCGTCCTCTGTTTGTCAATTCAGTAACGCTCAAGTTGGCCTTGTCCTAAATGGACTACACGCGTGGTACCATGGCGACCCTAATGGGATGGTCTTGCGAAGAGGAAAAAATCGCAGAGCTATAAAAATGATCAAAATTGCTTGAGTTTTTTTTTTTTTTTTTTTTTTTAAGCTTGGAGGGCCACGTGTTTTTTTTTTCACCCCCTTTACCACTGACTTAGGTCCTAAATGCATCCACTCTTTTCAAAATACGTTTATCATACATATTAGCTGCACATTTGAGCTTTATTTCGTCTGCCATAATAATAATAATAATAATAATACTAATAATGATAATGATAATGATATGATAATAATAATAATAATATAATAATATTGTAATAATATTATAATAATATTGTAATAATAATATTACAATAATAATGATAATATTATAATAATAATAATGATATAATAATATATATTATAATATGATAATGATATAATAATAATATGATAATGATACAATAATAATATGATAATGAAATGATAATGATAATAGTAGTAGAAGTAATGATTAATAAATAAAAATTAATCATTGTATGACTGATACCAAACAACACAAAGACCTGACTTATCATCACACCATTAACAGCTTCACCTCTCGCCACTTATGAGATACTGTTAATCCAACTTTCATATTGGCGTTTACAGGGTAGATCAAATTTAATCAACCAGCGAAAGGTTTCAATCTAATATAATTCGTGAAACTTGATCCTATTCTTCCTTCAAAATCATTTGGTAATAGGTGCGTTATTACACCTGCGGAACTGCTTCCACAACCAGCCAGCTCGACCCACCTAATGACATTATTCCTAAGTTTGTCCCCAACTGCGACACAATTTCCTTTGCACGGAATGTGACTTTCCTGAATCTCGCTCCATAGCGCCTAAATAACTGTTCGTCTCTTCTTCTGTCTTTTCTTTTTCGACTTTTCTGTTGTTACAGTTCTGAGCGATGACAAGGCAATGGTGCCTTTGTCAGAGGATTAAGGTAGAATTCCAAATAGTTAATGGCGTCACGAGTTGCCCCTTACGGGATTCGAACCACCATATATATGTATATATATATATATATATATATATATATATATATATATACATATATATATATAATATATATATATATACATACATATGTATATATAATATACATATATATACATATATATGTATATATATAATATATATATATGTATATATATATAATATATGTATAGGTATATGCATATAAATATATATATATGTATATATATATGTATATATATATATATGTATATATATATATGTATATATGTATGGGTCTATATATCTATGTGTGTATATATATATGTATATATACATATAGATATATATATATATATATATATTATATATATAGATATATATACAGTACTCGAGAAGGATGTACGAACGGTTAGCATATGGTTGCATTATTTGACCTTTTTTTTCTAAATGTGTGATTTCCATGCAATTTGATCGAAGAGAAGTTACGTTTTTATCCTCTACAAAATTACCAACCACATACCGTCCTACTCACTAATTGCCGACTTCAACCAAACAATGACGGTTTTTGCTAAAATGCACAATCTTTTATAAAAAAATAGCATATGGTTGCATTATTTGACCTATTTTCTTTAAAATGTGTAATTTCCGTGTAATTTGATCAAAGAAGAGTTACGCTTTTATCCTCTGCAAAATTACCGACCACAGCTACGATTCGTCCAGCCCGCCATCTATGATCACTGGTGGTATGGATCAAACCACTCTATTAAGTTTCTTACTATTGTGTTATTAGTGTAATAGATTGCATACAGTTAGATTATTTCGACTATTTTCTTTGAAATGTGTGATTTTCATGTAATTTGACCAATCGTGCATTTCAGCCAAAACCGTCGGACGGTATTCATAGCTGTGGTCGGCAATTTTGCAGAGGATAAAAACGTAACTTTTCTTTAATCAAATTACATAGAAATCACTCATTTTAAAGGAAATAGGTCAGATAATGCAAATATATGCTAATCTTTTATAAACAATCGTGCCTTTCAGCAAAAATCGTTCTTCGAGTTTGGTCGGCTATTAATGAGTCGGACGATATTCGTAGCTGTGGTCGGTAAGTTTGCAGAGGATAAAAACGTAACTTCTTTTCTATCAAATTATATGAAAATCACACATTTTAAAGAAACATATGTCAAATAATGCAATCATATGCTTTTTTTTTTTTTATATGAAATCGTGCATTTCAGCAAAAACCGTCCTTGTTCGAGTTTGGTCGGCTATGAGTGAGTCGGACGGTATTCATAGCTGTTGTCGGTAATTTTGCAGAGGATAAAAACGTAACTTTTCTTCAATCAAATTGCATGGAAATCACACATTTTAAAGAAAATAGACCAAATAATGCAACCATATGCTAATTTTTTATATAAAATTGTGCATTTTAGCAAAAATCGTTCTTGTTCGAGTTTGGTCGACTATGAGCGAGTCGGTCGGCAATTTTGCAGAGGATAAAAACGTAACTTTTCTTTGATCAAATTCCATGAAAATCACACATTTTAAAGAAAATAGGTCAAATAATGCAACCATATGGTAACTTTTTATATAAAATTGTGCATTTCAGCAAAAACCGGACGATATTTATAGTTGTCGGTAATTTTGCAGAGGATAAAAACGTAAATTCTCTTTGATCAAATTACATGGAAATCACACATTTTAAAGAAAATAGATCAAGTAATGCAACCATATGCTAATTTTTTATATGAAATTGAGCATTTCAGCAAAAACCGTCATTGTTTGGTTGAGGTCGGCAATTAGTGAGTCGGACGATATGTGGTTGGTAATTTTGTAGAGGATAAAAACGTAACTTTTCTTTGATCAAATTACATGAATATAACACACCTTAAATAAAATAGGTCAAATAATGCAACCATATGCTAATTTTTTATATGAAATTGTGCATTTCAGCAAAAACAGTCCTCAACACTCATCACTCACTCTCGCTAACCGTTCGTATATCCTTGTCGAGCACTGTATATATATATATATATATATATATATATATATATATACATATATATATATATTTATAGTGTGTGTGTGTATGAATGTATATACATGTATGTATATATATATAATATATATATATATATGCATGTGTGTATATATATATATATTATATATATATGTATATATATACACATATATGTATATGTATATATGTATATATATATATATATATATAATTGTGTGTGTGTGAAAATACATGTGTGTACATGTAAAGAAAAACAAAAAGTTGTAAGGCAAAATGTAGGCTCCGCGTCGGTGTTATATCTTGCTACCTTATGAACCGTTAAATTGGGAAAAGATTGACCGACATTTAAATTCCGAATTTTACACCTTCAACTTCCGATTGCGACATCTGCATATCAAGTTCAAATAATGATAATAATGATAATGAGAGTAGTGATAAAGATAATAATGATATTACTAGTAACATTAAAAATAAGGATAATAGTAATGATAATGATATATATATATATATATATATATATATATATATATAATATACAGTGCATACATACATTACTACATACATTGTATGTACCTAAGTACATCTTCTCTTCCACTCATTATTTTTAGATGGCGGTGAGAACATCTTCGTTTTTTTTTCTCTCTCCCTCTTTGTTCTGGAACACCACTCGCTGTACTATAGTTTCAAGACTGATGTCTAGAACTCAGAAAAAAAATACATATATTTCTTCCCATGTCCTGGTGGTATGCAATACTGTTGTAGATAAAAGCGAATGACTTTCCGCAGCGGCAATGGAATGTAGTGCAGCTGAATGTTTTAAAATTCATTTGTATAAACACCCAAACAAGTTAGCAATGTTTGTGAATTGGTTGTTTTCTTTCGTGTTTTATATCTGTGTTTGTTTGTTTCATGTATTGTTTCTTCTGTACCCGCCACTGAAATGAACCAAATAATTTTCCATTGATGGGTTCTGCTGTTATAATCCTATGTTATACATTGTTTTGACATGTTTTCTTCTATGGATTGTGTGTGTGTGTTTGTGTGTGTGTGTGTGTGTGTGTGTGTGTGTGTGTGTATGTGTATGTGTGTGCGTGTATGTGTATGTGTATTTGTGTCTGTACTTGTGTATGTGTGTGCGTGTATTTGTGTCTGTATTTGTGTACGTGTGTGTGTGTGTGTGTGTGTGTGTGTGTGTGTGTGTGTGTGTGTGTGCGTCCGTGCGTGTATGTGTTTGTGTGTATGCTTGTGTGTGTTCATGTTTGTGCGTGTGTCTATGTGTATGTATACACACTATGTTACTGTATATATATTTAGATAATTATCTTTAACTTAATTTACAGGAGGAGAGTTATATTTGTTGGGTCTTGCCTTTATCTCCATCACTAATTTTTTTTTTATTATTCATTTATGTTTATCGACAAAGACATTTCCTTATCCAGACTTCCACAAATCAGGGCACCCGTAAAGAAAACTGCTTTGTATGTGTGTATGCAACCTATTAACAAACCTCTGATTTCTACATCCCTGTATATATATATATTTCCACACGAAATAACTAATCACATTTAGATGCACGTTTCACTCCACTTTTTCCAGCTCCATGTGGATCGGAATGGAGAGGGACATGTGAGCCATCTGAAACTGACTCTGGAAAAGGAGGACAACAAGGCCCGCCTCGCCTGTCGAGTGTCCAACCCCACACTACCCCATCACGTTCTTCACAATTTCATAACTCTCAACGTCACGTGTAAGTACTATCCAGACACGAACTTAATATTTCAAGGTCAATTAATCCTAGTCAAAGAATTTAGAGTTTGTATTTATTTTAGTGAACCCGGTGGATTGTCTATAGACTAAACTCTCACTTCGTTGGATCTTCAACGACGTTTCAACTGTCCCGCCATCTTCCTCAATCTGTGCTATTTCCATCCATCTGTCTCTATCAATTCATATTCCATAAACTATATATATAAATGCATAAGAATGAAGGAGACTACAAGAAACCGTAAGGCCTACAATAGACAGTTCTATGTACATTACCACCCCACAATCTCCATCCATAAAGTTGTCTAACCATCTCTTAAAACAATTGATAGTTTCAGCGCTCACTATATGGTTACTAAGTCTATTCCATTCGTTAACCATTCTTGGTAAATCAGTTCTTGCCTATTTTCTTCTTAAATCTAAGTATATCCTATTCAAATCCATTACAGAGAGTCCTGCCCTGCTGTCTTAATATGATGACCTTACCTGTATCACCCTTGTTAAAGATCTTGACCCAGTTGAACACCTCTATTAGATCACCCCGCACTCTACGTCTTTCCAGAGAATGTAAATTAAGGTGCCTAAGCATGTTCTCGTAAGATAAATTTCTAAGCCCATGTATCATTTCGGTCAATCTCCTCTGTACTTATTCTAGTGAATTAATTATTCATTCTATAGGACGGAGATAAAAAATGTACCTCATAGTCAAGGATGGGTTTAACTAACGCCATATAGGGTTGATAACTACCTCTGCACTTTTATTTGTAACCATCCTAGCAATGAAACCTAATGCTCTGTTACCTCTGTTCCTGGCACTAATGCAATGTTTTCTGGTTTTGAGGTCAGGACTCACTAGCACTTCCAAGTCTATAAAACTACTAACTATAAGCTATGCCATTTATATGATGCTCATTATCCCTTTGAATTTTAGGGTTATATATTATTAGGGCTTTAAAAAATTGTGTTTGCTCGCGGCAATATTTTTTCATGGGTTTATCTTTATTCTTTTGTATATCTTTATATATGGTTTTGAGGTCAGGACTCACTAGCACTTCCAAGCCTATAAAACTATAGACTATAAGCTATACCATTTAAATGATACTCATTATCCCTTTAAATTTTAGGGTTAGATATTATCAGGGCTTTAAAAATTTGTGTTTGCTCTCACCAGTCATTTTTTTTTATTTATCTTTCTTCATTTGTATATATATATATATATATATATGTATATGTATTTAGTCATAACACTTATACATTTGCACACTTAATAGACGAACTAGACTTAGCTCGCACAAGATTGAATCCTGAGAACTTTGGCAATTTCCTTCACGAAGTGTAAACAAGTAATTCTGTTTCGTTCAGTGCTTAACAAGTATCGATGTGACGAGAAGTCGGGGCTCTAGTCCCCCAGCCATCATAAGCAATGACCTCAAAATCGTGAAATTAGGAAATGTGAATCGACCTGCAAGAAGAAATGCCAATGCCTGAAATAAAGGTTACACACATACACATACACACATGTACATATACACACACACACACGCTCGCATGCACATACTCATACACACGCGCGCGTGCAAATACACACACACAATATATAGATATATATACATATATATATATATAACATATATATATACTGTATATATATATATATATATATATATATAACATATATATATATATATATATATATATATATATATAATATAATATAATACACACACACCAACGCACAAAAACACATAGATCACATAGACAAATATACATTCATAATTATACATACAAATATCTACATGGATACTGACCCGCACAAAATGCATGCAATTCTACATGTACATACAGTATATATATTAAGAATGCGTATAACCTTATACACATGAACGCACACACAAACACGAAAGTATGGGTATATACACATGTATATTTTTATACATAAGCCCAAAAACACAATAACACACACATAAACAAAGCATGGTTGAGATCTAATAGTACTCAGTAAAACTATGTAATGCTCATACAGTACATCATTCCGGAATTATATTTTTCATGTTATATTTACGAATCTTATTAAGCACAGTGTTCCTTTTACATCGGTTCCATTTCTTTATATGTGAAGTATGAAAAGACACTGCTTCTGACCCAGGGCAGTGGGCAAGATGCAGGGATGACCCGTCATCCAGGAGGTGCCAAGATAAGAGGGTGGAGGGGAGTGGAGTATGTTAGGGATGGAATGGGTAGGAGTGGTTTTTATGCCTTTGTTTTTTGGCTACCTCCCTTGTAGGGGGGGGGAGCCTTTGGTATGTGTGTGTGTGTGTGTGAGTGCGTATAAAAGGAGGGAGTAGAAATGGACTAAAGAGCTTGCTGGAATAATTGTTTGAGTTTCATAGATCAGTTTTGCAACGATTCCAGATAACTTACTCGAAGGTACATCCCCGCATGTATTTTCATATTTATCTTTTGGAATTACTTTGTTTCTTCTCTCAAGCCAAGTCTTACACAAAGGAGCACCTGTAAGCACTTAGAAAGGCTCTTTCAGTTGTCCTGTAACCATATTTACCTAGATTTAAAGTTCCTTTGATAATATAGAATGCTTTATTCATTTTACTGGATCTAACGATCTCAAGGCAACATTAACCTCTTTTGTGCCTAGTATCACTAACTGGTTCTGTTAGTTTCTGTTGTTATCAGGCTAGTTAACTCAACTTGGTTAATTTGTCCCAGTTAATTTCTTCCTTTAACTACAGCAATGGTTCTATAAGGTTTAGGAATACTGAAGTTTGGCTTCACTATCACAGATTTTTTTTTTTTATAATTTTCATAAGTTTATGAATAAGAGAATGTTTTAGCACGTGCTCCAATTTCACCTGATAATTTAGAAAAACGAGTGTAGCTTGAAGAAATCGTGCTTTGCCTACTCAAGGGAAATTTAAAGCTCTTCAGATATGCCTTGATGGGTGAAGTTTGCAACTATTGAGCTATTTGTTGATGGGTAAAGTTTGGAACATTTGTGCCGTTTCTTGATCGACTTAACTGCAGAGACCGTCGCTTCCAGGCTGTCTCTAAGGTCTACATTACATGGAATCTTAAAATTCTCTTTGGTTAATTTTCTTCCATCGGCTGTTAACCCCACACCGTTGACTCGTTCCATCAACATCAAAGACACTCAGACGCACACTCACACGTACATACATTAGGGGTGTGAAAGCTTTAAGAGATCATGAGAACAAACTGAGAAATGACTGAAGTCTAAAGTATGTAAAGAAATATTGTTTTCAGTACAGACGCATAAATACTTGAAAAATCTTAAAGCTTAAAGGTGACACAGCCTAAGCTGGAACAATGCATGAATTCAAATCGAAGTATGGCAATTGGAAAATAGGAACAATACGTGAATTTGAAGCTAAGGATGATGAATTAGTGAGTAAAAGACAGAACCCCACAAGGGTTGCCCCTTACCGTCGTGCCATATCCTCTTGGACTTCGGCAACCATGGAGCGCCACCGTTCACGGCCCCAAGTTACTTGTAACATCTGTGCTGGTTTGAGTTGTTTTCCCGTCGCCCTCATCAGCCCGTCCATATACTTCTCCCTCTGCTTTCCTCTTGCTCTCCTTCCCTCCACCTTTCCTGTATACTACAATAAGATAAATACATACTCACACATCTTCACCTCTTCATCTTCTGTAGCCTACCATAGAATTATTCCCTCTTTTTCAGTGATAAAATTTCCCATGTGGCACTTTATTTTACATTCTACGGATCCCAGATCCCTGTTATCACTTAAAAAGATTCAATTAGGGCTAGTTGGCCAGTGCCGCCTCTAGCATTGTCCTCCCTTTCATCAACTTTCATCAACTGATGTCCATGCAATATTTACTTCTTCCGTGATGTCCATGATATCCGTGATATCCGTGATGTCTATGCAATGTTTGCTTCTTACGTGAACGGAAACCCATTTCACGCGTCGAAGTCGCTCGTCTCTCCGAATGATTATGAGTAAAGCGAAGTCTAGTGCTTCCTATCTCAGCAACCCTTTATTTCTTAATAACACTCGTCAACCTCAACTAGTCAATTTCTTACTACCACTCGTCAACCTCAGCATCAATTTCTTACTAACACTCGTCAACCTCTCTCCTTCATCGCTGTGTTCATGGTTGATGTTAAGGTATCTGTATCCTTAATCCTTAGAAGCCCGAACAATACTCTGAAAATTCTATTCAGATTGTTCTGTAAAGAGTTTTTGCAAAAGGCAATGTGTGTTCTCACTACTTTTGTACTGGAAGGTTCTGGAACTCCTTCCGTTCCAGAGTCTTCTCAACGACACGTGGCTTGGGATTTTTACAAAAAAAGATATATCAAGACATCTGACTTCTTCAGACGCTTTACAGTTGATAATCTATCCTCTCTTTCTATCTCCCTTCCAGAGTTATTTCTCTTTTCCTCGTGAATATATTTCTCTGTCTCTGTCTCTCTCTCTCTCTCACTTTCTCTCTCTCTCTCTCTCTCTCTCTCTCTCTCTCTCTCTCTCTCTCTCTCTCTCTCTCTCTCTCTCTCTCTCTCTCTCTCTCTCTCTCTCTCTCTCTCTCTCTTTTTTTTCTCTCTCTTTCTCTGTCTGTCGCTTTTTCTATCTATCTATCTATCTGTCTGTCTATCTATCTATCTCTCTATCTACCTATCTATTTTAAATACCTTTTTTGTAGAATGCATAAGGAAGAGGAAAAAAAAAAAAGGAAATAGAAAGTAGAATCTCTGCAAACAAGTACAAAATGAATACGAATAAAAGAGAAAGTAGCAGGGTTAATAAATAACAGTGGGTTTACAATAAATGCATGCGGAGCATTGAGGATAAAAAAATAAAAAAATAAAAAAAATAAAGAAATAAATAAACTGACTTGCAGACTCGGGTGTTGAAACTGGAGCATAACCATCAAGGGAAACGTGGGGTACGAAGAGAGAGTGAGAGTGACGCAGATTTTTTTTTCTTTTCTTTTCTTATTTTAAGAGACAAACATTGCAACGCTGCTGCTGTTTGTTCACAAAGATAATCGCGTTACTTTACTTGGCCCTTGTACTAGTAATATCTAGGCTAAATCAACGACAGGCGCTGAGAAAAATAGAAGAGTTTCACGCTAATTAGCTGTGCATCAGACACTGGAAGCTTCTTCCTTTGTTCAGGGCAAGGGGGAAGGAGTCTCAAAGGGGAGGAAAGAGTAAATATCACGTTTAATAAGTCCATCACGTGATTCGTTGTTTCATTTGAAGACAAGCTACCTTTTCTCTTTCCTTTTCTTAAGCCTAGGTATGAATTTGTGGTACTAAGGGTGATAGACCTCCCATCTCTGGGATCAGATCATTGCAGAATATATACATATACATATATGCATATATATATATATATATGTATATATATGTATATATATATATATATATATGTATATATCGATAATTTTTATGACAGTTACATGCAGGGTTCGAACCCGCTATACTCGGCTATCCGTAAATTACCTGTACGGTGCCCTAGACCACTACACCACAGATGTAGTATTGTATTGGTCTAAGGGCACCGTACAGGTAATTTACGGATAACCGAGTATAGCGGGTTCGAACCCTGCATGCAACTGTCATAAAAATTATCGGTTTGATGTCGCTGCCATTAGCGTATTTCTCTCTCATATATATATATATACATATATATATACATACATATATATATATATATTATATATATATATATATATGTACTGTATATATATATATATATGTACTGTATATATATATATAAATATATATATATATATATATGACCTGAATAGAATCATCAGTGACGGTGATGTCGATCAAATAATTTCGACTCTTGAAGGTGTGTGAAAAGTATGTTTGCTTGATAACTGCAATTTTGGGATTTTATCAGTGTAAAATCGAATACAATAACAAAATTAGTTTTGATCAAAATTTTCTCTTGCTATGCGATGCTAAGTAAAGTATGCAATACGAACTTTAAACAAACTTTTGACAAACTTTGAAAGAAAAAGTACTATTTTGACTCAATTATAAAATATATAGACAGCGTTCTTTATGTATGATCTGTGTGAATATATATATTTGAAATATCCTAAAGAAAAACACTGTTTCATCACATACTTGAAAGTATGCATGTCATGTGACAAATTTTCAACAACCGTTTGTATAACATTTGCTTCGGGGGGGGGGTTCCTGGCTCAATCTTCTTAGTTTCAATCATCTCCAGTCATAAAGAAACACTAAATACTTATGACTTCTATCTCTCCTTTCTGCAACCTTCCTTAAATTCTTTGCCACGTCTGTTATTCCACGTCTTTGGTGTTTATTGTTGTCAAAATACGAAATCCTTTTTTCCTTGGATACCACATTTTTTATGCAGCCCGAAGGGATTTCTCCCCGTCTTCTCTTTTTTCTGCATGAGGGGACGGAGAGGGAGGATCGCCGATTAAATGAAGCGGCTTTGCTGTGAAAGTGCTGTGTCTTGCTACATTGCGTCTGACTCAGGGCAGTGGGCGAGATGCAGGGATGACCCGGCACCAAGGAGGAACCAAAAAAAGAGGGAGGGAGGGAGGGGTGGTGAATGGGAGTGGAGTATGTGGGGATGAAATGGGTGGGAGTGGATGTATGCCTTTGACTTTGGCTACCTCCCTTGTAAGGGAGAAAAAAGCCCTTGGTATATGTATATGTTTGTACCACTTCTTTGTATTATAATGAACGATGTTACAGTGAAAATGTCTACAACTTGACAGTCCTTATCCTTATATCCTTTAAGCCTTCCGTCTTTCCCTATGATTCCATCGATGATTAATCATATTTACCATTTTTTTATAATATCTTGGATCTTCCTCTCATGTCCTTTTCCACACATGACTGCTTCGTCCTCATTGTGTTTCTTTTTTCGCTTATTATGTGATTCTTCATGCATGATTATTAGAAATATTGACAGCATCCGTTTCGTAACACATTTCAAATATCTACAGAAAAATCTATAGTCTTTATTATACGCTTTTTGAAAATCTATGAACAACACATGTATCTTACTGATTTGGTGTATGTGATACAAATACTTTCTTTTGTATATAATTTTTATCCTCTTTCTTTGTGTTCTTCTTTACTCAATGAAAAAATTACCTATTATCTTACTAAAATCAACATGCTTAAAGTATATATTCCTTTAGAATTGTTGTATTCTACGTCATACATACACGAACACACACACACGCATACACACACACATGCACACACATACACACACACACACACACACACACACACACACACACACACACACACACACACACACACACACACACACACAAACACGCACACACGTAAACAACTTGTTTGTATAGTTGATAGTGTCTTGGCTTACCACTCGGGAGAACCGAGATCAAATCCCTCTCAAAGCTTGATAGCCATCTGTCTCTCCCTTGAGCAAGGGAATGAGATGCGAGCGTATGGTGTGTGTAAGGTCACAACATTACCCATAAATCAGGTCATACGAGCTGTGAAGCTATCATCCGGATGGGTAATGGCTGCACACACACACACACACACACACACACACACACACACACACACACACACACACACACACACACACACACACACACACACACACACACACACACACACACACACACATACTCGTACACATACACACATACTCGTACACACACAAACACACACACACACACACACACACACACACACACACACACACACACACACACACACACACAGCGAGAGAGAGAGAGATAGAGAGAGAGAGAGAGAGAGAGAGAGAGAGAGAGAGAGAGAGAGAGAGAGAGAAAGAAATGAAGGGAAAGGGAATAATTTGAGACGGTAAAATGGGAGAAAGTCGGGAGGCGAGATGAAAGCCAAATTTTTCATCGATGACTGACCGTCCACCATTACACAACGACAGCATTATTGATCTTAGATTAACCGTTCTCTTTGTCCATAGACTATCACAGACAGTGTAATTATGAGTGGTCTATGATAAACTCGACACATAATAGTAAAACATATTGTGGCTGGCTTCCCGTTGCAGCTCTATTTACAGAGAATTTTACTGGTAATCACGACACATTTTCTTTTATTTTTTCTATTCAGATTAAGCAGGTTATGCTCGTAATAAATCATGACTGTTTGGAAAGAAAAATGAACAGTAAAGTAAAAAGAAATCGTGGTACAAAGTTCTTTGTTGACACTTTCCTGAAGTCAAATAGATTCATGTAGAATTTATTTTTCATAAGTATATAAAAATATAATTGGCAACATATTTTTGGTGAGGTTTTAACTAGAAAAGCCAGCTTTAATGTCTAACTGTTGTTAGACTGTTTCTAGCTCAAATTACTCTAAGAGTTTTGTGGTATGAATTGCATTGATTTTCAAATTTCAAATTTTCAAATTTCAAAATTTCAAATTTTAAGTTTTCAAATTTCAAATCTTAAGTTTTCAAATTTCAAATTTTCAAATTTCAATTTTTCAAATTTTCAAATTTTCAAATTTTCAAATTTTCAAAAATTCAAATTTAAAATTTTCAAATTTCAAAATTTCATATTTCAAATATCAAATCCCCGATTCAAATATATGACTAATCAGATCATTCTAATAGTTACGATGAAGAAAAACATCAATATAGCAAATGATAGCATCATTTTAATGAAGTATAAAAAATTACAAAGAAATACTTGTAAACTAAGTGATGGACTAGAAGAACACAATTGCTATTGTAGAATTGATAGAAAAACAAAGTATTTTTCCATTAGAAATAAGAGATATTGATTATCATATAGTCCTGTGAGAACTTGATGACGTAATTACTGTCACATCGTTTTATTTTAATGTCACCTCAGAGGACGTATAAAGTTAGAGTAAAATAAAATTATTTTTAAAAATCTATCTCTCATCTATTGATTTTTGACTGACATTCTAAACTAAGGCTAAATAACTTTATGGACTGGGATGATAGGTGGTAACGGATATGGAACTACCTAATGTAGACCATATAGTCTCTTGCAGTCTCCTCCGAGATGCTGTAATGACTGTCATTTGATATTATTTGTTTATTTGTTTTATTATCATTTGTCTGTTTATTTTTATTTGCTTGATTCTCGTTTATTATCAGCTAAATGTCAATTTATTATTATTTACTATTTACCTGTTTGTTTATTATTTAACTATACCTATGCATTCATTTATGTATTTCATTTATTATTATTTACATTATTATATTTTTTATTTGTTCATTTATTTATTTATTTACATTATATATTTTTTTTTTCATTTATTTACTTATTTATATATTTACATTATTATATATTTTTATTTGTTCATTAATTTATTTATTTAATTATTTATTTATTTATCATCATTATATTTTTTTCGCATCCGACCTAGATATGGACCAAAAGGTCTCCTGTCGGCATGCTCCGCCTTTGTAATCCTTTGTAAATGTTCAAAAGGATTCGAGTCTCCAACTGCTCCTCTCAAATCTCTTACTTAAGAAAGACACAACAGATGACACAAGTTAAAGACACAACAGATGACACAAGTTAAAGATACAACAGATGACACAAGTTAAAGACACAACGGATGACACAGGTTAAAGATACAACAGATGACACATGTTCACTACTTCAGGCTGCCTCACACATGATTACGTACATATCCACAGAAAGTTCAGCACTTGCAGAATAAAAAACATGTGCTTCTGGTGAGTTTACAATACATACGGAAGACTTCTGGCAAAGAGTCGGGGGAGCGATTGTCTGTTCCTTCCGTGTACATTAAGTCCCCAGTCACACTAATCTTACGACCTCTTTCCGACCACCGGCCACCAGGCTGATTTGTGCTGTTCATCTGTTTATGAAAAGAACTTAAGAAAATACAAATGCAATGACTAAGCTTACGACCTCTTTCCGACCACCGGCGACCAGGCTGATTTGTGCTGTTCCTCTGTTTATGAAAAGAACTCAAGACAATACAAGTGGAATGAATCTTCCCCCGTCATGAAGATGAACACGAAATAGCCACGTGGAGCTAATCATGAGAGAAACAAAAATGCCACCGTCGAAGGTGGTCGGAAACAGGTCGTAAGCTTGGAGTGACTGGGGCTTAAGTGACTTAGCAACTAAAGACTTCCAGTAACATTTCGTTAAGAATTAACTTTTCTTCATATTACTCATTAACCTTGATGAATTATTAAGTCTGACTATATTTAATTTTACTGGTGATGATATAAGCAATTTACAAATTATATTCTTGATGAGTTAAATAAGGAAATTAGCAAATGTCCTTCTTGGTGTGAAAAATGGTTAATGTGTCTTACCGTTGACGACACAGAAGCATGTTCGTGGGCACATGCAAATGTGAATTATACTTCAATAAAGTTGAAAAAGAATCGTGTCAGAAATGGAAAGCTTTGGGAATATATAAACTATCATTCTTTTTCATCAGACCTGTATAGATTGTGTTACTAACCATTTTTTTTTAATTGAAAATTCGTCTTCCACTCCATCACTCTTCTCCCTCATCTCGCTAAAACTATAAATGATAGCAATTGTCCTTGTATATTTTTTGCGACACACACACACACACACACACACACACACACACACACACACACACACACACACACACACACACACACACACACACACACACACACACACACACACACACACACACACACACACACACACACACACACCTACACGCCTACCTCTTCCTGCTTTAGGGATTAAATTTTTAATCCCTATTTGCCAAGCTTTAGTCTACAGGAAATTCATAGTACAGTATAGGATCCACAAAGCAAGATTCATACAAAAGCTTCTTTTAAGAATAATTATCGATTAGTTGGATATACCATGCATAACTTACATAAAGAGGTCTTGTTGTGATGAATATGTATTGTCAATGATATTATTGTCAATAACAATATTGTCAATGACCATGCTTCCATCCATTTATAATATCAAACTATATTACCAAGTAAATTTCTATGATATCTAGAATTAACCTGACATGGGAAGCATGATAAAGGAAATACTAGAATATTTTAGATAGACATCTCATGCTTTGCAGTTTGATATTAATAGATTTGAATAAGTTCTAGCGCAGCACTTCATCGTTATACCTTTCATGGTGGTATTCTTAAAAAAAATCTTTCCTTAAATAAGCATTTCCCTTACAAGGATTTATATAAGATTTATATAAAGAAATATTTTGTTTTAGAATACCACCGTAAGAATCCGAATCTTAGGGCGGTATTCTTAAAAAAAAATCTTTCCTTATATATATTTACCTTTCAAGGATTTATATAAGGCAGTATTTTTTTTAATAATATTACCGTAAGAATCTTACGGTGGTGTTCTTAAAAAAGAAAAATCTTATACCAATATTTTCCTTCCAAGGATTTATATAAGGAAAGATTTTTTTAAGAATACCACCGTCAGCTGTCTTGCTGTGTCTTGCGACACTGCTTCTGACCCAGGGCAGTGGACAGGGTGCAGGGATGACCCGTCATTCGGGAGGTGCTAAGATAAGAGGGAGGGTGGAGTGTGGAGTGTATTCAGGGATGGAATGGGTGGGAATGAATTTATGCCTTTTTCTTTTTGGCTATCCACCTTGTAAGGGGGAAAAAGCCTTGGTATATCATCAAATTACACTACCACTATGCAGCTCAAAAGAAAAAATAAAGAAATAAAAAGACGTAAACCTGTAAATTGACTAGATTAACCCAATTAATGAACACGACGAATGATAACAGAATACGGGGATAATGAAATAGTGGAAATATAAAAGTGATGTAAATTACATGGGGAATGATAAAGAAGGAAATATGAATAGAGAGTAGATTTGGTTATTTTATTTTTATTTTATTTTATTTTATTTTTTATTTTATTTTTTCTTATTTTTTATTATTTCATTTCATTATTTTATTATATTTTATTTTATTTATTTTTTACTTTTATTTTATTTTATTTTATTTTTTATCTTTGTCTTATTTTTTTATTGTTTCATTTTATTCTATTTTATTTTTATTTTATTTATTTTTTACTTTTATTTTATTTTATTTTATTTTTTTCAAGATGGGATAATACGAGAAACCTTTCGTCCCTATCTCAGGGTTGTACGGAATGACGCGTCGAAACTGCCGTCTCCCACTACCTATGGATGCCAGCTTGATTGGCATATTGACTTTAGCTGTGATATCAGAGCGTTAACTTGCAGCACCATTTCCCAGCACGAAGGAACAGCCAATGTAAAGGCATTCTAACGCACTTTGGATCACGCTAAATTGGGTCTATTTGTAAATTATTTAATAGAGTTTCTTCCAACAAAAATGTAGAGTATGTTTAACGAACAGCGAGCGAATACACAGTTGGTATAGTCTCCGACTGTCACTACGTAGGTCCGGGTTCGAATCCTGCCCAGGGCTGAGATAATTTCAGTATCGCTGCGCTTCGAGTCGTTACTCCAACTCTCGTGTTCGGGGAGTTGTGGGTGTGGGTGTGTGTGTGTGTGTGTGTGTGTGTGTGTGTGTGTGTGTGTGTGTGTGTGTGTGTGTGTGTAAGGTCACAGCATTACCCAAAGATCGGTCATACGAGCTCTGAGCTCTCTTCCGGGAGGGAAATAGCTGTCGATCACGAGTCCAACACGTGATCCAAAGAAGACCATGGTGAACGGTGAACGTATTAGATAATGAGGTAAACACCTCGTTACAAGACTGAGGATTTCCAGGACCCTTGATCACTGTTGTTCTTTACGTATCGAGATTACGGGAAATATAATGGAATTCGGGAAATCCTTGTAATCCTTGGCAAATCCCGGCCCGACGGGATACCAGTAGAAATTTCCCCCCTGAGCCTAAAAGTCTTTCTCGCGATGCACCGGGATAATCCCGGTAGCTTGAATACGTTTCTTGGCGTTGCCAGTTAACGAGAAGAGCGGGATCCCGGTAGGATTCCCGGTATACCGGGGTCTTATATGCCTCTATGCTAAGGACAGTAGGAAATACTTACTAAGGGCTTTATTAGGCCGTCAAAACAAAAGTAATTTACTTAAGTAAAAATATAGAAATAAATAAATAAATAGTACTTACGTATACAGACACACACGCACGCGCGCGTACACGCACATACACACACACACACACACACACACACACACACACACACACACACACACACACACACACACACACACACACACACACACACACACACACACACACACACACACACACACACCAAGAGAGAGAGAGAGAGAGAGAGAGAGAGAGAGAGAGAGAGAGAGAGATGAATGAAATAGCCTGGGGTTGTAGTTTGGTCAAATGGACAAGTACCATACAGCAAGGAAAGTGTTAACTCATGGTAACCAAGTTACCAAATCCACATCAAAACAACCACCCCAACTCCCACGTCCATCCTGAATCTCCTCCCTTGAACAAACTTATTTAAAGCCCTTCTTTCGAACTGCCTCGTACAAGGCCAGGTGCGTCGCCCTATGAAAACAAATGGACTGTTACACACTTGGTCCTTGTCTTCGTCACGTTTGAGATTCTCGTAACTTTGGGAAGTACCTCTTACTCACAGAAAGTCGAAGGAGCGGTAGAGGCGGGCAGGGAAAGGAGGTAAGTGATGTGAAGGGTATATGAGTAGTGTCAAGGTAAGAGGGTTGTCGGAAGGACGAGGGGCAAAGGGTAAATGAGTGTAAGGGAAAAAAAAAAGAGGATTGGGGTAAGGAAGAAAGGGTTAGATTCTTTGACATCGGGTTTTAATGTTATATCTCTCGTGAGCTTTAATAACATAGACTTTCTTTCTTTCGTTATTTCTTTGTGTTTCTTTGTCTTTGTTTCTTCTTTTTCTTATTTTCTTTATTTCTTCCTTTTTCTTTGAAAACAGGTTTCGATGATATATCTCTCATGAGCTTTAACAACATAAACTTTCTTTCGTTATTTCTTTATGTGTTTCTGTATTCCTTTCTGTCTTTATTTTTCCTTTTTTATTTTCTTTCTTTATTTTTTCTTCCTTTCTTTTTCTTTAAAATCAGGTTTTGATGCTCGTATATCTCTCATAAGCTCTAGCAACATTATCTTTCTTTCGTTATTTCTTTGTGTTTCTGTGTTTCTTTCTTTGTTTTTCTTTTTCTTATTTTCTTTATTTCTTCCTTTCTTTTTTCTTAAATCAGGTTTTTAATGCTATTTCTCTCATAAGCATTAACATCATTTTTTTTTCGTTAATTCTTTGCGTTTCTGTCTTTTTTCTTATTTTCTTTCTTCTTTTTTTCTTCCTTTCTTTTTCTTTGAAATCAGGTTTTAATGCTATTTCTCTCATAAGCATTAACAACATAAACTTTTTTTCGTTAATTCTTTATGCGTTTCTGTCTTTTTTCTTATTTTTTTTTTCTTTTTTCTTCTTCCTTTCTTTTTCTTTGAAATCAGGTTTTAATGCTATATCTCTC
>NC_134787.1:61564310-61606810 GCF_046742065.1 Oratosquilla oratoria
CAAAGCAAACGAAACAGACGAACTGTATATTTCGACCACTACTGTAGTCCTCTTCATCTGCTGAAGAGGACCACAGTGGTGGTCGAAATATACAGTTCGTCTGTTTCTTTTGTTTTGTTTCTCCGACAGTGGGTTATTTAGATTTTTTTTACTAAATGTGCTACTACATTTTCGTCTTGTTTAATTCTTATGTTATTTCTTTGCATATTGTTGAAAAGTTGGCACATATCAAAAAGTAGAAACTGTTGTATTTCCTTAACGTACAGGATGGCATTTTCCTAATTACTCTGGTTGGTTGTAGTATGTCTCGTTCGTCTAATTGGGGTTTGACTGTATAAGTATTATGAAGTCCACATTTTAGAAACTATATTCACTCCGTATTCCACTGCGATGCAAGAGCCTTTAATGAAAAATAAATAAATTAATTAATTAATAAAAAAAAAATCAACTCCCATTATTCTTCCGTTCTACTGCCTTTTAACTCTCCTTGACTACCCATACGACTCGACCTCTTCAGTGGGATATTGTCCCCAAGGATAGAAGCGCTGGTCATTGTTGATTATAACATACCTATCTGGCACGTTGTCATTTAATTGAGCGCTTGTCATTGCTGGCAAAAAAAAAAAAAAATTCTATATGGCACTTTATCTTTTTATTAAACCCTGCTCATTGCTGACAAAAAGATACCTATCTGTCACTTTATCTTCATTAAGCTCTAGTCATTGCAGACAAAAAAAAAATTCTATATGGTAATATGTCTCTGAATTCGTCTACCAATCGATTTTATTCAGTTTCGTAAAAACCCCGCGGCAGAGACGGATTGAGACTTCACACATTAGCAGTCAAATATATCGCGTCGAGTCAGACCATACAGTACACTGCATTCGGAAAAATGTGACGACAATTTTTCCATCAAAATGGAAACGAATATTGATTTAAACTCCATTGGCACAGATTTTTCCGGGATTAGAGAGCGTAGCTTGGGTGGAACTGATTTTTTTCCCTGTCTGTGTGTAATTAACTAATTAAATACTCATTAGATTCCTGAATGATAAATATACAAGTTTGTCTTTCTTTTCTTTTTTCTTTTTTCTCGCTCGCCTGTCGTGACTAAAGGCACTTTAAAACAGAAGTGTCCTTACGTATTTGTGTGTTAATTCCGGGCCAAATGTATGTTAATTTCAATGCGATGGTAATTTACATCGCTTTCATGTTCTTACAAATGTCCTTTGGCCGGAAGTCTTTTATGTAAAACAAATTGATATCTGGCAAAGGCATAGGGTTGTGATCATTGGCACCTATACCGAAGGTGGAACAGGTGTGTGTGTGTGTGTGTGTGTGTGTGTGTGTGTGTGTGTGTGTGTGTGTGTGTGTGTGTGTGTGTGTGTATGTGTGTGTGTGTTTGTGTGTGTGTATTCACCTAGTTGTATTTTGCGGAAGAAGAGCTATGCTCGTAGTGACCCGCAATTGTATTTATGTGTGTATGTGTGTGTGTGTATGTGTGTGTGTGTGTGCGCGCGCACGTATGAAGGGAGTGTCCGTGTATGTGTCTACGTGACTAACAAGGCTCTTGTGTGCAAGGAATAAATGTATAAACAAAATCTATATTTAACACGGAACAAACATAACAAGCACATTACTCATCCCTAAAAAACAAAAAAAAACAAAAAAAAAAAAAAAAAAACACAACTCATTTATACGTAATGGGAGCGACTGACAAGTCAGTAATGTAGGTAACAACGTATGTACATCGTGACGTGTGAAAGCGAGTCTCGTGTTGACGTATGTTTGGAAACATGCGAACGGGGAGTACATCAGGAAGGTAAATTCATAAATACTTCCCGTGCAGTTCTTTTCGCGTGGGGTTGACGAACAATCCGCGGTGATGAGATTCAGTATACAAACAACATCAACGGAACTTGTTTTCGAGAAATAATTCAAAATAAATTCATAAATACATCCCGCGTAGTTCACTTCGCGTGGGATTTACAAACAATCCGCAATGATGAGATTCAGTATATAAGCAGCATCAACAGAACTTGTTTTCGAGAAATAATTCAAAATGAATTTAATCATTCGAGAGCTTTACGTTGTCATGTATTCACCTTGGTCTTTTGGATCACGTGTTGGACTCGTGACCGACAGCTATTTCCCTCCCGGAAGAGAGCTCAGAGTTCGTATGACCGATCTATGGGTAATGCTATGACCTTACACGCGCACACACCCCCAACTCCCCGCCCACGAGAGTTGGAGTAACGACTCGAAGCGCAGCGATACTGAAATAATTTCAGCCCTGGGCAGGATTCGAACCAGGTACCGCCGTCACCCCCGTGCTGACAGTCTGAGACTCTACCAACCGCGCCACCGAATCGTGTGAAAGATTCTGCGAAAGAGACTTCACCAGTGTAAATATTTGCAAACTTATATTGTCATGTTCACGTTTTGCCGAAAGAATACAGGAAGAGGTAGACCAAAAGATTAGTTCGTTAAAGGATAATTTGACATTATAGTGAACTTTGTTGGAATGAAATATTATTTTACACTCTATTAACATGTTGTATAGTACTCTAGTAACCACGTGGTGTCACTAGGATTCTGTTTAGCTGGATAAAAATGTCTGGTACAATTAGAACAGCACTAAGACTCGAACATAGACGGCAAATAGTTATTCAAGATTAATACTTATTTCCTTGGCTTCTATGCTGTTTTGCTTCAGCTGAATAAAATTGCCAGTTTGCAGTCAGAATAAGTTTTTATTTCTTATTTTATTATTTGTATTTATTTATTTTTATAATTATTGTTTATTCAATTTATCTATTTATTTTTATCTTTATTTTTATTTATCATTTATTTGTTTATTTCTTTACTTCATTATTATTATTATTATCATTACTATAATTATTATTATTATTATTGTTGTTGTTGTTGTTGTTGTTGTTGTTATCATTATTATATATATATATATGTATATACATACATATATACAGTATATATATATATATATATATGTATAATATATGTATATATATAATATATAATTTTTTTTTTTTTTTTTTTTTTTTTTTTTTTTTTTATCTATACGGTCATCCGCTATGCGAGAGAAGCCTCTCACCCCTTTCACTCACTCCCTTCACACACATCCCTGTCAATCCTTCCCGCTTGGGCCACATGGAGAATGCACCTCATCACACTGCACCCATTTCTTGGAACGAATCGTTTCCTTAGTGTGTACAGTCTTCTCCAACTCACTGTATAACCCACACAGAGTTTCGCTTGTTCCTCATCTCATAGATTCGTTGTCTTGCCGTTTTCTTAGTTTACTCTTTGGTTTTGTTTTCGGCACCAATTGTTCGTTCATCTTGCGTGAATATATAAGCTCACCTCTCATAGCATGTTCAAACTATCTCAGGTTGGCTTGCTCTTCTCTGCCAGATCCGACTTTATCCAGCCCATTTACGTACCTCGGCGTTCTTTGTTTTGTCATGTTTCGTAAATAGTCGTCAGGCATCTCATTGTCATTCCCTCTACGTGACTTTTTTTTTTTTTTTTTTTTTTTTTTTACATCATCTAGGACTCACTAGTATATAATGGTCGACATAACTTGTTTTCTTAATTTATTTTATTACCTCTTTTTTAATTCTAAAAAGAAGAAATGTTCTGACACCAGAAAATATTAAATGTTAGGAGAAATCTCCATTCATCAAAATGTTACAAATTTATTACATCATTGACAATCGAAAGTCCCCCACAACAGTAATCAAACAACACTATACAAATCACTTCGGAATACTCTGAGTCGCTGCATTTTGTTGTCTCATATTTTTCCGAATTGTTGTTTTTTCCAGTTAAATTTCGTTTTAACTCTTCCTGCACGAGTGAAATATTAAACCAACGAAACTGAATAAGCACATCCTAAAGAGGCGAGTAATCAACAAATTATATTCTTACACTTACAGTCGAAACCGAGAGATGCCATTCATTAAATCTTTCATTTTCTACTTTTCTCAATGTTTGAAAAAAGAGGCAGTTCTTGATACACTTAAATACAAAAATATAAAAAAAAGTATTTTATGACTGATTTATTGCACCTTGTGGAATGTCTTCTTGTAGATAAACCAAATATTCTGGTATTTTATGTATTAAATCCCCACTTTATTATGGGATAGAAATAAAGTTAGTTTGAAGGTCGGGAATCGAACTCGGATCTTCTTACAGCCACCACTCGTTGGTATGAGGTTCGAACCGACTCCCGTTGGGTTGTCGCTTCTAGGGACAACGCTCTGTCGATCCTCATTAGCTACCACGGTCCCATAAGCCTTGTTATCTCGTTTACATTAACAAATATCCTTGGCTAAGGCCAATGATTCTCAATCGGTGTGCCGCCAAAATTCAGGGCAAAAATTAGTCACAATTATATTTCTGTATTGTCATCCATTTTTATTCATTAAAGCAGCATCAGTGTAAAGATAAATATTTTCATATCCAGGGATAATTTTTGTTACACTGATGTTGAATCAACAAAATACTGACAAACTAGAATTTAGATTTTCTGATAAGGGTGCCGGGGACTTCCGAAAGGCTTGGCAAGGGTGCCTCAAGCCAGAAAAGGTTGAGAACCACTGGTTTAGACCAACAGAGAACTCATGATGTCTCAGATGTCTTACAAATGGTAAAGGTGAAGAGCCCACTCCAGAAGTAGCGTACCTGCGGCCGAAGCCGTCACCTTTACCATATGCGCTTGGACTATTAGGACAGGTGACAGTCATTGCCGGGAATCGGAGAGGAGTGCGGGATTCAAACCCACACTTAAACAAATGTGAGACGAGCACGTTTAAGATTATGCCACCAGATCACATTGCGTTCCTTCGTATCGATTCGCTGGCAGAGCGGGTTAGGGCGTCGTTACTTGCGGCGAAGGTCGAGGTGATGGCGGTTCGAATCCTGCCACCGGCGAAGTTAAACCAAGGGCATGGTTCATTAAATTTCACAATACAAAGTCCTCTGTAGGGGGCATCGTCCTAGCCTTCCGATGCGAAGAGTATGTGACGTTAAACCATATCATCACATAGAGATTCTTGTAAGTGGAATGAGATTGTCTGTTATTACTTACATGCCAACAAGCGCTATTACTAGAAATCCTTCCTTCCAACCCCTTCCCATATGAGCACAACGTGGATGAAGGAACATCATCAGGTGGCGTCATTTCTTCATACATTTACAACCAATGCGAGCTGCTCAAAACAGACTAAAATAGTCTTGCGTTATCCAAAACAAAGATTTAAAAAATTACTCAAATTCGTTAAAACGTGTAGCGAATGGTTAATTCCCAACTTGCTAAAACTAAGTGTCCACGTTGTTCGCTCGACCTGACTCCTAATGAGCGGGCAGTCTGTTCTCTCTCGGTCGTAGATTAGATGTGCATTTATTCATGTATTTTATTTATGCATTTATTTATGTATTTTATTTGTTATTTACATTATTATAGTTTTTATTTATTGTTTTATTATTGATATGATTTTTTTTTCGCATCCGACCTAGATATGGATCAAAAGGTCTCCTGTCGGCATGCTCCGCCTTTGTAATCCTTTGTAATCCTTTGCATCAGACAGATACACTTGCGCATTGCCACACTTTCCGCAATTAAGGATCACCAACCTTTCTTCTCAGCACCGTCACTCACATCACAGATAGGATCTAATCATCTTAGTTGTATAATCAGAACTTCGATGTAACCTACTCAGGACTCATCGTAACTCAAAAAAAGAAAAGTGTTAAATTCAACTAAATCAGAAAATTGCGTTGCGTGAGCAAAATATTCACCCCAGTCCCCAGATAGTAATATATTTATGACATTCCTAAAGCTATTTCTAACCCGCGTACAAATACAGGGAGACATATTATTTAAAAACTCTCACCAAACATCCATTCCAGTTCCCCTCTTTGTTCCTCCCCAACGCTCCGTAGAGCAACCAACATACACCAATCCTCGGCCAGTTTTCCCACAAGACCCATACTTATGTACTACTGTCCATTAACCCTCTCAGCACGGTGATGTACTTGTACGTTCTGAGTAAGTAAAAGTAATTTTATTCATTTCAGGGGACGGACCCTGATTGAAAGTTGGAAAGTTGTTTTTACTGATCGGTACCCCAGCCAGGTCGGGGTACATGTTCTGTTTTTTTTTTTTTTTTTTTTTTTTTTTTTTTTTTTTTTTTTTTTTTTTTTTTTTTTTTTAGATTAATTTCCCTGAGACCCGTTCAACAGTGAAGGAAAAGGTCAGACTCCCAGTGACTACCCCATGTTTGTTGCCCCCACTCTTGAATCCCAGGGGTTCATAAATCCCATTTTAAAAGACATGCTGTTCTTTAATTTCCCACATACCCGTTCACCACTGAATGAAAATGTCAGGCACCCAGCGACTACACCAATTTTGTTGTCCCGCTTGTGAAACTCTTGATTCCCAAGGGTTTATAAACCCCAATTTGAAAGACGCTACCCCAGACTTATACTGCATATCACTCTTCTCCCCATCGCTTTACCAATGCGGTGTGTAACCCCAGTATCCTAAATGACATCATTTGTCATTTACCAGACCATGTAATGATATGTCCCATCATATCAGACACACACTCGTTCTTATAACTCAACATTGAGTTATAAGAAGAAGCGAGCTTTCACAGATTGGTTACAAAGTAGGACGAGGGAGTCATATGAGACGTACAGGGAAAAGAAAAGAGAAGTAAAGAAAAAGGTAAAGTAGGCAAAGAGGAGAGCAGATGTAAAATGGGGTAAGAGTATGACAGAAAATTTTGAAAGTAATAAAAAGATGTTTTGGAAAGAAATTAAGAGGAAGAGGAGGCGAATCAAGTGGGTAAGAAAAGGTAAAAGGTGCAGATGGAGAGATGATAATGGAGGAGAAGGCAGTAAGGGGAAGATGGGCAGAATATTTTAGGGAGTTGCTTAATGTGAAGGAGGATAGGGAGGGAAAGATAGCTGCAGTGGGAAATGCTAAGAAAATGAGAGCGATGAGTGAGGAAAATGGAGGAGAAATAAGGAAGGATGAAGTGAAGGCAGCAGTCAAGATGATGAAACCAGGTAAGGCACCTGGTCTGGATGGATGCCATGCAGAATGTCTTAAAAAAGGAGGTATAGTAATGGTGGACTGGTTGGTGAGGTTATTTAATGTTTGCTGGAGAGAAGGTAGAGTACCAGAGGACTGGAGGAGTGCGTGTATAGTTCCACTTTACAAGGGAAAGGGGGACAAGTGTGAATGTAGTAGTTTCAGAGGGATTAGCTTGTTAAGTGTAGTTGAGAAGGCTTATGGGAGGATCTTGATTGAGAGGATTAGGAGAGGAACAGAGGGAGTAATTGGTGAGGAACAGTGTGGGTTTAGGACAGGTAGAGGTTGTGTAGATCAGGTTTTTGTGGTAAGACAGATATGTGAGAAAGCTATAGGTAAGGGGAAGGATGTTTTCTGGGCCTTTATGGATCTGGAAAAAGGCTTACGACAGGGTAGACAGAAAGGCACTGTGGGAGGTTATGCGGATATACGGGATAGGAGGAAAGCTTCTGGGAGCTGTCAAGAGTTTTTATGAGAGTAGTAGAGCTTGTGTCAGGATTAGAAATGGAGAGAGTGAGTGGTTTGAGATAAAGGTGGGACTTCGTTAGGGATGCGTTATGTCACCCTGGCTGTTCAACTTATACATGGATGGGGTGGTGCGAGAGGTGAATGCAAGGGTAGTGGGTCAGGGATTGGAGATGGTTAAGGAAAATGGAGAAAAGTGGGAGGTGAGCCAGCTGTTGTTTGCGGACGACACTGCGCTTGTGGCAGGATCGGAGGAGGGATTGAGGAAGCTGGTGACAGAGTTTGGGAGAGTGTGTGATAGAAGAAAGCTGAAGATAAATGTGGGTAAAAGTAAGGTGATGAGATGTACAAGGGGTGACAGTGGCAGTAATCTGGAAGTGAGCATTAAGGGAGAGCAACTGAAGGAAGTGGATAGTTTTAGATATTTGGGTGCAAATGTGGCAGGAAAGGGTGGAGTGAAGGTGGAGGTAGAATGTAGATTGAGAGAAGCGAGTAAATGCCTTGGTGGTTTAAAAAGTGTAATGAGGAATAGGAATCTGGGAATGGATGCTAAGAGGAGACTGTATGAAGGAGTGATTGTGCCAACAGCACTGTATGGAGCAGAAACATGGAAAATGAGAGAGGAAGAGAGAAGGAACTTGAATGTGTTTGAGATGAAGTGTCTGAGAAGTATGATGGGGGTTACTAGGCTAGATAGAGTGAGAAATGAGGAAGTGAGGAGGAGAACAGGGGTGGAAAGGGAGCTGGGAGATAGGGTGGATGAAAGAGTATTAGGATGGGGACGTCCTAGGATGAGATGGATGGATGGGGTGAAGGGGGCTTTGGGGAAGAGGGGAATGTCGGTTGAGGAAGGACGGGAGAGGACAGAAGACAGGGGTGAATGGAGAATGGTTGTATATGGAAAATGTTGTGATGCATGAGGTGGATTGGACGGGGGAATGGGGGTGAGGTAGTGTGTGTGAGCAAAATTTTTTGACGCAGCCCGAAGGGATTTCTCCCCGTCCTCTCCTTTATATTGGGGGACGGAGAGGGGGGTCGCCGATTTAATGAAGCGGCCTTGCTGTGGATGTGCTGTGTCCTGCGACACTGCTTCTGACCCAGGGCAGTAGACAGGGTGCAGGGATGACCCGTCATCTGGGAGGTGCTAAGATGGGAGGGAGGGTGGAGGGGTGTGGAGTGTTTTCGGGGATGAAATGGGTGGGAATGTTTTTGTGCCTTGTCCCTTTTGGCTACCCCCCTGGTAAGGGGGAAGAAGCCTTGGTATATGTATGTATGTATGTATGTATGAGAAATTTCAAACTCTTGAAATATTCTTAAATATATATACATATATATATATATATATATATATATATATATATATATATATATATATATACATATATATATATATATATATATATATATGTATATATATATATATATATATATATATATAGATAGATCAATTTTGAGTGATACATCTTCAACTCGTTTAGATTTAGGCATATCAGTTTTTTCATTATTTGATTATCCATTTATTTATCTATTCATTTGTGTAATTATTCATAAATAGGTAAATAAATTTATTTGTGTCTATATTTATTTATACATTCATTTACTTTTTGATGTATTAATTCATTTATTTATTTACTTATATATTTAATTCTTCATTTATCTATTATTCACTTATTTATCTGTTTGTTTATTAGTTATTTGTATATCTGCTTCTTTGATCATATATTTGATTATGTTTATTTATATATTTATTCAGCTATGGTTTTTATCTATTAGTTTATTTATTTGCTTATTTGTTTACTTGTTTATTTATATATTTTCCCATTTATCACTTGCCATTACCAATGTGTCAATTTGCAACGTAGCAGTTCAGTAAATCGATCCTGACTTTTTAGCTCAAAATGTCACATTTGACATGGATGTTAAGAGTATAAATAATTTATTTATGAAAATTAAATTTGACGAAAATAAACATGACATCAAATACTGACCTCTGAAATATAGGACATAAAATGTAAGCAAAAATATCCCTTGGTAAATTGGGTACCATTTCTGTAATCTGACATTTTTCTCCTCATAGAAATTATCATATGACATGAACTGCAGTCGACTTTTTCCACCCTGAACAGTTATAAGAATCTGAGATTATAATAGCCGTTATAACTTCAAATGGATCGAGGTGATACAGACAAGGTCATCATATCAAGACAGCAGAGCATCATTTGCAGTAATAGATTTGAATTGGGCAAATTTAGATTTAAGAATGAAATAGGTAAGAACTGGTTTACCAATAGAGAGGATAACGAATGGAATAAACTTAGTAACCATGTAGTGAGCGCTGAAACAATTGATTGTTTTAAGAGTAGGTTAGATAACTTTATAGATGGCTATGATTGGTGGTAATGGACATGGAACTGTATAGTGTAGGCCTTATGGTCTCTTTCAGACTCCTTCTTTCTTATGTTCTTATGTTTTTATGTAATTAACTATGTTTACACACCTTGCTCTTGTCTTCGTTCTCCTTACAGTGAAGACCAAATTTCCTCATATGTCGTAGTTTAGTTTACCTTAACTTGAGGATCCAGGCTTTGAACCAGTTTACTAACTGTCGTTTTGAAGAAGTGACAAATGAGTGAAAAAGGTGGTAGGGAAACTCAGGTTGAACCTGAAACACTAATATAACCTAACGTTTCGACTTACGTCCTCTTCAGACGTAAGTCGAAACGTTAGATTACATTAGTGTTCCTGGTTCAACCCGAGTTTCCTTACCACCTTTTCTACTTACGCAGCTGTTGTTTGAAGGAGCAACAAATAAATGGAAAAGGTGGTAAGGAAACTCAGGTTGAACCAGGAAAACTAATGTAATCTAACGTTTCGGCTTACGTCTTCTTCACTCTGGTAAGGAAACTCAGGTTGAACCAGGAAAACTAATGTAATCTAACGTTTCGACTTACGTCTTCTTTATTCTGGTAAGGAAACTCAGGTTGAACCAAGAACACTAATGTAATCTAACGTTTCGACTTATTTCTTCACTCTGGTAAGGAAACTCAGGTTGAACCAAGAACACTAATATGATCTAACGTTTCGACTTACGTCCTCTTCAGACGTAAGTCGAAACGTTAGGTTACATTAGTGTTCCTGGTTCGACTCGAGTTTCCTTACCACCTTCTCCACTTACACAACTGTGCATTAAACAATAAACCACTTCTCTTTCACAGATCCTCCAAGTGTGACTCTGCGTGTTGGGAAGCAGCTCAAAAGCCCAGTGGTAAAGGAAGGCAGTGATTTGTACCTCACCTGTCACGTCGACGCAAACCCCGAACCACACACTCTATCCTTTCTGCACGAGGTAAGACAAAGCACAAGAGCGTAATGGAAAGAGTCGGAGGAGGAACATAGACCAGAAAGGGTGGGGAGAAACTAATGTAAATTCAGATGTTCCCAAAAATAAATATCTGAAAACAGGAGGAGACTCGTTGATCTGATTTATGCAAAATCACGCACACGACGTGAGCTAACCCATCTACCAAGGACAAAGAACACATCATACATATATAAGTATACATACATATGGCTCTACACTAACACTAGTACTAGCATAAATACATACATACATGCATACATACAAGCAGACCAGCGTCTTATACTTACAACCACATGTTCACTCCCTAAACCATGAAACATGCACACACACACACACACACACACACACACACACACACACACACACACACACGCACACTCAAACACATTATATATATATATATATATATATATATATATATGTATGTATGTATGTATGTATATACATATATAATATATATGTGTGTGCGTGTGTATGTGTGTACGTGTATGTACATATACATATGTGTGTGTGTGTGTGTACGTGTATGTACACATACATATGTATACACACACAATCACACACACATACTGCACACGCATTCACGCACACACAAATGCAGACAGACATATATACCGATAAAGAAGGCAGCAATCTTTTTTGATAAACTGAGATAGGAAAGGAACAACAAAGCATATACAAAAAAAAAACGTGAAGATCTACGAAGCATTCCTTTTGATAAAGCTTCTTTACGGATCAGAAGCGTCGACTGCATCCAAAGCAGCAAAAGAAAGTATCTGCCGTGTATAATGTCTCCAAAAACGTCCTAGACATCAGATACCAGGTCAAAAGAATCAATATTAGAATACTAAAGCAAGTAAAGCCTTCAAGCATGACTACCGTTATTGGTAAATGGAGACTGCGGAGCTTGTGAGGCATGAGCTACGAAAGATGACATTTGTACCCCAAAGCAATTCAATCAATCATTCAATCAATCAATCAAATCAGCCATCCCGAGTCCACTGCTGAACAAAGGTCTCCTTCATAGCATTCCATGATTCACACGACCGCGCCAACCTCTGCCACGGCACTCCTGCAAACTTCTCGATCTCGTCTCTCCACCTTCTGTCTGGTCTCCCTCCGAAATAACTTCAATACGACAAACTATCCCAAGGCAAGGGGCGAAGGGAAACTTCACAAAATATGTAACTGTAACACATAGCAGTTGACAGAACTACATAAAGATTAGTAGTTAATTAAGGTTGGAAACATAAGGAGGAAAATATCATCCCAACTGTGATTACACAACAACAGAAGAGAAAGACAAAAATTCCTACTCAATCAGTAAGCGCGTCTCTAATATTGTAAAAGGACATGTTTTTCAAACATTGGACAAGTTAGCCATAAGAAAATCTGGAAGAACAATTCATTAGACACATATGCGTACATACTTTTAACATAATTTGGAATGTCTGTCTGTCTACCTTTCTCTCTCTCTCTCTCTCTCTCTCTCTCTCTCTCTCTCTCTCTCTCTCTCTCTCTCTCTCTCTCTCTCTCTCTCTCATTCTCTAGGTCTCATGTATACATTCATACATACATACGTACATACACACATACACACACAAACACACACACACACACACACACACACACACACACACACACACACACACACACACACACACATTCGTCGGATGGACGGCGAAGATTGGATTTCCGAAGAAAAAGTGAAATGTTCGTGGATCTCAACATCAAGGAAGTACCTTATTGTATTCACATGAAAGGGGAAAGCTCGTGGTATAGTGGGAAGGTGAGGAAAAAGGAGAAGGGGAGGGATTAATGAGGGAAATGGAAGGAAGTGAGGAAGGAGAGGACTTGGCCCAGGAAGGCAGACGTCATATAAACAAACGTCAATTTAGTGATGAAGGGACTAACAAAAATGCAAAGATTAGAAATATAGATAAGAGCAGCACAATGGAAGGTGAGGATGATAATTTCCAGGGATTTAATGAGGGAGGACGGGATACCAACCTCCCCCTATTAGCAAGACTAGAGGAAAAACTTGAGAAAATTACCGAACATTGGGAGAGTAGGTTCGGTAAGATGGCAGAGATTGCGCAGAGAGTTGACAAATTGGAAGAATTAGAGAAGGTGAACAAAAACCTAACTAAAGAAATGGAAGAATTAAAAAGACAATTAAAGAAGTAAAAGATGAGAATGAGGAATTAAAGAAGAACAAAGAGAATAAAGAGTCTATAGCAAAAGAAGCACAGGGTTGAAAAAAAAATCCAAGAAAACAGTAAAGTTGCATTTACTGACATAATTAAACAGCAAATGAAAGAACAAACTGAAGACTCAGTTATTAAAGTGATGAGACAGAAGGAGAATATAGTAAGAGACTTAGCAGATAAAAAGAAATATATCATTATATTAGGAATGGAAGAGAAGTATGATCTTAATAGAACCACAAGAATTAAAGAGGAAAAAGAAAAAGTAAGCAGTTTACTAGAATTAATTAAGGAAGATGAACCTGAAATCATGAAACAATTTGAAGAGATGTATAGTCTCGGAAAATATAGTACAGATAAGACCAGACCAATTAAGATTAAATTCAGATCACAAACGACAGCAGAGAATATCTTAGCAAAATCAGGGAAACTAGCAAACTAGCAAACTAGTGAACAATATAAAAAGGTAAGGATAAAAAGAGAAATGAATAGAGAGGAAAGAGAGGAGGAAAAAATGAAAAGACAAGAAGGTAAGGGAAAAAACGAGAACAGAACAGAGACAGAAAAAGAGAAATTCTATTGGAGAGTAGTGAATATGAAAGTGAGGAGATGGACCATACCAGAGAAAAACAAAAGGGAAACAGAAAATACAATGGAAGTAGCAGAAAATTAAGAGTGTCTTACACAAATATAGATGGATTTATAACAGGATTGAATGAACTGAATTAATATCTGAAGGAAAAAGAACCGGACATAATGGGAATTGTAGAGACAAAATTAAAAGGTCCACTACCACCCAACAGTGTAGGATATGATGCATATAATTATTGGATTAGAAACAGAGAGACAAAACAAGGGAGTGGAGTTGTGTTCCTGACTAAGAAAGATATAACTGTGAGGAGTATCACATATGGAAAGAATACAGTAGAGATGATTATGATCGAAGTGGAAGACAGAGATAAGAAGAGCAGAAAGTTTTTGATAAATTATGTGCCTCCTAAAACAGCCTCGTGGGAAGAGAGTGAACATAAGAGTATGTTAGAAGACACAAGGTTAACATTAAATAAGATAATGGAAGATGGAGGAAGAATAGTTATGATGGGCGACTTTAATTGCAAAGAAGTCTACTTGAAGAGATGACAGTAAAGGGTGGAGACGACTCATGGGGAAATGTTCTACTCGAGATGATTATTGACCATACAATGACACAATGGATACAAGAGAACACTAGGTATAGAAATGAAAAAGAACCATCGAGACTAGACCTAATAATCACATCTGAACCTAAAATAGTGGAAAAGATTAAATATAAGACACCAATAAGTAAAAGTGACCACATATGAACTGGAACTAAACGAGGAAAAATACATGAAAAGAAATGAACAATATAGAAAAGGAATAATGATGTATGAAAAAACAAATTTTGATAAAATAAGAGAATTCTTTCAAAAAGAAAACTGGGAAAGAATATACAAAGAAGAAACAACAGTGGAAGAGAAATTGAATATTTTGACAAAAATGTATAAAAAAGGAGTGGAAAATATGTCCCAAGACAAAAATAAGAAAAAGAATATGTAAAGTGCTGGTACAACAAAAGTTATAGGGAGTTAAAAGACAAAAGAGATACAACCTGGAACAAATGGAAAAAAGACAAAAGACCTGAAAAATGGAAAATATATACTTGTTATAGAAATGAATATGTACAAGTGTGCAGAGAGAAAAAGATAGAATATGAAAAAGATGTCATTGAAAAATGTAAAGATCAACCAAACTATTTTACAGATTTGTAAACATCAAACTGAAAAACAAACAAGATTTAGAGAAATTAAGACAAGGAGGAGTTGAATACACAGAGGAAATAGAAATGGCAGAAATTATGAACAAGCATTTTAAATCAGTATTTACAAGGGAGAACATACAACCTGGAGAGATTGAATGGGAAGAGAAAGTCCCCCCTATGAAAGAAATAGAAGTAACAAAGAATGAAATAATGAAACACTTGAGTAATCTTGATGTCAGAAAATTGCATGGACCAGATGAAATACCAAACTGGATTTTGAAAGAATGCAAGAATGAAATGGCAGACAAAATACATAGCATAATAAACACTTCCTTGAAAGAAGGAAAAGTTCCAAAAGATTGGAAAAAAGCAAATATAGTACCTATATATAAAGGGGGAAATAAAGAAGACCCTAACAACTATAGACCAGTCTCTCTAACAAGTACAATAGCAAAAATTTGTGAAAGAATTGTCAAAAGTAGATGGGTAAAGTATTTGGAAAAAAAAACTTGCTAAATCCAATGCAATTTGGATTAAGACAAGGACGATCATGCGTCACTAATTTAATATGTTTCTATTCAAGGCTAATATAATACAAGAAAGAGATGGATGGGCTGATTGTGCATTTCTAGACCTAAAAAAAGCTTTTGACAAAGTACCACATAAGAAGTTGCTTAAGAAATTAGAAACTGAAGGAGGAATACAGGGCAAACTACTTAAATGGTTGGAAGACTTTTTGCAAGAAAGAAAAATGAGAGTAGTGATAAGAGACAAACACTCAAATTGGGATGAACTAATAAGTGGTGTTCCACAAGGAACAGTTCTGGCCCCAATAATGTTTGCTATATATATTAATGATATGGATGAAGAAATTGAAAGTTATATGAGCTTCTTTGCAGATGATGCAAAACTATTAAAAAAGTAAACACGGAAGAAGATTGCGAGTCACTACAGAGTGATCTCAATAAAGTATAGGAATGGAGTAGGAAGTGGGAGATGGAGTTCAATACTAAGAAGTGTAGTATAATGGAATTTGGAAAAAGCAAAAAAAAAAAAAAAAAATAGGATCATATAAATTCGGAGAAGAAGGAATAAAAAAGTTGAAAATGAGAAGGACCTGGGAGTCATTATTATGAATAATATGTCACCTGAGAAACATATAAACCAGATTTTTGGATAAACTTATTGTTTAATAAGAACAATCAAAGTAGCATTTACATACCTGGATGAAGAAATGGTGAAGAAAATACTAATCACTTTGATAAGACCAAGATTGGAATATGCAGCAACGATGTGGTCACCAAGTACAAAAAAATGTATAACAAAACTTGAAAGAATACAAAGAGCAATTACAAAATTGGCACCAACACTCTCAAAACTATCATATGAAGAGAGACTAGCAAAACTTGAGCTACAGACACTAGAGCAAAGAAGAGAGAGAGGAGATTTGATAGCTATTTACAGAATCATGAAAGGCATAGAAATTATTGATAGAGAGGATCTAATAAAATGGGATGATAGAAATACAAGAGGACACGGAAAGAAAATCAAGAAAGACAGCTATAGAAGAGATATGAAAAAGAACAGCTTTCCTCACAGAGTAATAGACATTTGGAACAAGTTAGATGAGAAAGTGGTGTGTGCAAAAACAATACAGTTTAGATAAAATGAGATATGAAGACGGGACACCACGAGCATAGCTCCCCTTCCCGTAAAATACAACTAGGTAAATACACACACACACACACACACACACACACACACACACACACACACACACACACACACACACACACATATATATATATATATATATATATATATATATATATATATATATATACACATATACGATTATACATATGCGTAAACATATACATGTCCATGTACATATAGATACCGATATATATGTACATACATACGCACATATGCTTATTAACATATACCATGAACGTATATTACATAAAAAGTCGTTGAATAGACAATCCTTAATAATCCTGACATCAAAGATGCTGAAATGACTTTTGCACATGTTAGTAAACCCTTTATCATAGATAGATATTATTATCTCTGAGATTCTGATGACATTCCCACTGACCTCGTTGCTGGTGAGTTTAACTCCGGTAACCACGGTAAGATGAACAGGCATACATGTCCATGTAATAACATATGCAAATCATTCCCCGTTTGAAATGTGTCTCCATCGTTGGAGACTCCACAGTCGTAACAGGCATAATCACATTAAAGACAGACATTATGCTGTAACTCACTCGGCCTCCTATTCTAAGAGACTAGAATCGATCCTTGGACAACTGTGTTTAAATCGTGTACAAATGGCTATGACAAGTGAATTATGTTACTTTGAGTCCTCGGAAATCTGAATGTTTTGTTGTTATTCAAAATGAAAGATTTTTAAATTGTTTTTATGCTGATTTATGCATTGGTGTTTGCTTCTTTAATTCTATAAGATTTATTTTGTGCTTATCTGTAAATTTTCTGCTTGTGGTTTAAAGAACAGAATTTTTAATCATGGTGTAGCAATTTACTTTTTTTCGCCATTCTTAATTATGTTTCGAAAAGTTACATATTTCAGTCACTTCTTGTCTATTATTCCAGATATGCATAATTTATCCTTTTTTTTTCGAAGTATATGAGTTTCTTTTTCATTATCTTTGCTACATTCTAAAATCTGATTTTGGGTCCACGAGATCAATGTATTACTTGTATTTTCTCCTTTGAATGTATTTTTATATGATAATACAGCTTAATCATATACTTAGTTCCTCTTCCTCCAGTTTTTGACAATCCTAAAATTTCCGCCTTTTCCTCATAAGATTAAAAAATATTGTAGATTCAGAAAACTGTTCAAAAGTATTTTCCTCACACCGAATAATATGAGCTTTTATAATCACCAGTATCCTATAGCATATTTATAAATTAGTGGAAAATAATAGGTAATTATAAAATCTTTCATTATATCCTCAACTAACGATGGTATTCTTAAAAAAAAATCCTTATATAAATCTTATGTAAATTCTTGGAAGGGAAAGTTTTATATCAAGGAAAGATCTTTTTAAGAATACTACCGTAAGATTCTTACGATGGTATTCTTAAAAAAAAATCCTTATGTAAATCTTTCCCTTCTAAGGATTTTTTATAAGATTTATATACATGGATTTTTTTTTCTTTTTTTTTTCTTTTTTTTTTAAGAACACCACCATAAGTATCTCAATGTAGCTTTTACATTCCAGCCCTTCCTGTGTCACATGCACTGGTGACACGTTTCCACTAATGACTTGCAAGCTTTGTCACCAGTTGCAAATGCTATTCAAGTTTATATGTGTGTGTGTTTGTATGTTTTAGAGAGAGAGAAAGAGAGACAGAGAGAGAGAGAGAGAGAGAGAAAGAGAGAGAGAAAGAGAGAGAGAAATAGAGAGAGAGAGAGAGAGAAAGAGAGAAGGATAGAGATTTACCATGAAAAAGGATCATGCTGGACTCGTGACTAATAGTTATTACACCCTGGATGATAGCTCAGAGCTCATACAGTCCGATCTATGGGTAATAGCGCGACCTTCCAAACACCACACATCCCTACCCTTATTCAAGGGAGACAAAAATAGCAGTATTGTAAAACCTTCCTTCTCAGATCACCGGCGCCAACCACTACACCAGGATGCCGTGCCTGTGTGTGAGTGTTTCTATGCTGTGCATGTTTGCGAGTTCGTTCATAATGCATTCCCACTTATTGCTTGGGTATATGTACATACACACATACATGTGCATATATATATATATATATATATATATATATATATATAATATATATATATATACATATACAATATATATATATATATAATATGTGTGTGTGTGTGTGTGTGTGTGTGTGTGTGTGTGTGTGTGTGTGTGTGTGTGTGTGTGTGTGTGTGTGTGTGTGTTTCACTGGTTTGTATTGAACTTCTTTATATATAAGGCACCAGTGCTGGCTCATTTGATGATCGTTCTTTATTCACTGAGAATTAATAGACTTTATATCTTTCTTGATATTTTCTTATTCAACATTTTTACTTAATCTTTGTTATTACTTCTATATGCGCACAATCTCGTCTTCCATGCTTGGATACACAATTCGTCTTTCTTCATTCTTTGCGTTGCTATATCAATCTCCCGATAACAAAAGATTGGGAAAAAAAAATATCGAACCGCTTCCCCTCTGGCCACGACGTCCCTGCAGCTTCCCTGGCCGTGTTGGACGAGGCTGTTAGCGAGAGATGGAGTGCGAGAGGTGGAGTGGCGGTGATGGTAGAGATTGACGAGGTGGGGTGGAAGGCTGAATATGAAAGGTGGCCTTGCATGGCCCCAGGCATGACCGTGGTATCCACTGGAGCAATGGGTTGTGGTTTTGCTCGATTCGAAGTAACATTATATACCCTGTTATTCCATAATGCGTACGTGGGAGAGACACCATTCTCTCAGTGTGTTGGTTTTGATGTTGGGGGCTGTTGTTGATGCTATTGTCTATGAATACGTCGCTCTTGGTCGTGTTTATGTCTGAAGATACAATATCAGAGATGTTTGTAGAAATTACATGATAATGTTGACAATAGGGGACTGTTAGCATGCTAGTATGGAACTCAAACCTAGTTGACACATACCTCCATGCACGGTTATAGGCATAAATGTTTCCCTGATGTGTTTAATGTACGTTTATGTATGTCTGCGCTGCTTGTGTGAGAACATAAATTCTTCTCCACGTTTAATGTGTGTGTTTTCATGTATATGTGTGCGTGTGTTTGTGTGTGTGTGTGTGTGTGTGTGTGTGTGTGTGTGTGTGTGAGAGAGAGAGAGAGATTCACCATGGTCTTGGATCACGTGTTGGACTTGTGATCGACAACCATTTCCCTCCGGAAGAGAGCTCAGAGCTCGTATATGACCGATCTATACTGTGACCTTACACGCACACATACCACCAACTCCCCGCCCACGAGAGTTGGAGTAACACCCTGCAGCGCAACGGTACTGAAATTATTTCAGCCCTGGGCGGGATTTGAACCCGGACCACCGTAGTAGCAGCCAGGAACTCTACCAACTGCGCCACGAGTTGTGTGTGCGTGCGTGCGTGTGTGTGTGTGTGTGTGTGTATATGTATGTATGTATGTATGTATGTATGTATGTATGTATTCACCACCATGGTCTTTTGGACCACGTGTTGGACTCGTGATCGACAGCTATTTCCCTCCCGGAAGAGAGCTCAGAGCTCATATGACCGATCTATGGGTAATGCTGTAACCTTAAACGCACACAAGAGTTGGAGTAACACCCCGCAGCGCTGCGATACTGAAATTATTTCATCCCTGGGCGGGATTCGAACCCGGACCACCGTAGTAGCAGCCAGGAACTCTACCAAGTGTGCCACGAGTTTTGTGTGTGTGATTGACCTTGGTCTTTGGATCACGGGTTGGACTCGTGATCGACAGCTATTTCCCTCCCGGAAGAGAGCTCAGAGCTCGTATGACCGATCTATGGTTAATGCTATGACCTTACACACACACACACACACACACACACACACACACACACACACACACACACACACACACACACACACACACACACACACACCTCTCATGGCGTTGTGGTTAGAGCTCTGGCCTGCCACTACGGAGGTCCGGGTTCGACCCTCGCCCGGGGCTGAAATAATATCAGTATCGCAGCGCTGAGGGGTGTTACTCCAACTCTCGTGGGCGGGGGGTTGGGGGTGTGTGTGTGTGCAAGGTCATAGCATTACCCATAGATCGGACCTACGAGCTCTGAGCTCTCTTCCAGGAGGGAAATAGCTGTCGATCACAAGTCCAACACGTGATCCAAAGACCAAGTGAATACACACACACACACCCAACTCCCCGCCCACGTGAGTCGGAGTAACGACCCGAAGCGCAGCGATACTGAAATAATTTCAGCCCTGGGCAGGATTCGAACCAGGTACCGCCAGCACCGCCGTACTGACAGTCTGGGACTCTACCAACCGCGCCACCGAGTCGTGTGTGTGTGTGTGTGTGTGTGTGTGTGTGTGTGTGTGTGTGTGTGTGTGTGTGTGTGTGAGTGTGCGTGTGTGTGTGTGTGAGGGTGAAAGGGGTGAATATCGGTGTCTCATCGAGATGTGTACGTGAGAGGACTAACTGGAAGCTGGAACGGACCCCGACTTCCACTTTTGCAGATTTTGTATGGATATGCAGATTTCGTCGGCATGCAGATTTGTGTTTGTTTGCATTTTTTTTTAATGCAAATTTCCGTGAGCGTGTGCCTCTTTTGTTTGTTTCTCCTTTTACCAACAAATTGATACATGAGAGATTGTTGAATGAATTTGGGCCATTTTCTGCAGGAATCGTTTAGATTAACCATTGTTTGTAATCCCGTCACCAGTACACTCGTATTCTAACAAACAGATTTGCAGAAGAATTAATCAAGAGAAACATGCTGAGTTTTCATTAATTTGTCTCTTATCATCAGATAATTAATTGAAGAGACTGTCCCATCCACTATCGATAAATCTGTTTTTTTTTTTTATCAACTCTAGTTACATGGAGCTCTATTTCCAATGATTAGCTCGCTCTGAATTAATGTAATCAATCGTATATTTTCTTTAGATTAGAATCAAAAGCAAATAATATTGTACTAGTCGACCATTCCATATTGTTGGATATGATATTGGAATAGTTCTAAACCAAGAACCTATCAAAGAATTTTCAGAGGTTCTTAAGCACTTGGTGTAATCTTGCATATCTATTTTGCTGGAATTAGGAGAAATATAGTTCGACATAAAACTCGTATAATTCTTAAAAGTTTGAGTGTTAAAATTATTCTTAAAAGTTTGAGTGTTAAAATTATTCTACAATGCAGTGTACAAATCTGCGCCGGAGTGTGACTAGTTAGCAGAGTTGGGCGCGTTCCTCGGTGCGTTCCTAGGCGCGTTCCGCTTTAGTTTGGCCGCGGTTAGCGTTCCCATAGTATTAAATCTTAAGAGAAGGAGTTTATACGGAAATAGAAGTTCGATAGGCCACTTACTATACCAAAGAAAAAATTCATAGGCCATCATCCAAAAGGTAGGCCACACACTATACCGGCACCTATATTGCTTTAATAGTTTGGGAGCGCACTTAGGAACGCACCGAGGAACGCTTCCAGTTCTGCTAGTTAGGGTTTTCATCCGTTGGAAATCAGATCAAGAATCTTGGAAGGAGCTACTAGATCAGAGCGTATTACTAGTTGATGTCTAATCTTAGAAGTAGTTTAGGGGAGATATAATAAGGACAGAAAACCAGAGGGACAGCAGAATCAGCATTGTTTTTCTAAATGGAAACTGGTTCCCAATCACAGGTGTGCTGAGTGACTTGAACGTAAGGAACCTGTTAAAGTAATTAAAAAATTAACTCAATAAAATGTGCAACAGTTATTCCATGTGGGATTTCACTAGATTGATTGTAACAGTAAGAGTATAAAATGGGTACCTTGTAATTAACATTTTCACCATTGAAGAACTCTTAAGGATATGAATAGAATAACCTGGAATTAATAATGACAAAAGACAAATAAAACCTACCTACCGCTGGAATGACACAGTGGTGAATGAAACAGCCAGGCAAAATAAAGGAATGAATGTTGCATATTAGGTGGAAGGTTGAAAACGCCATGCCATTAACATTTGCATTACGAAGCCTAATCATTTTCCTTCCTGAAGAAAACACAGATCCTGCACTGCAGAATGAGCTGGCTGTCTAAATGATTTACTAGCCTTCGACTTCTTGCAGATAATATCCTAACTCTGCAGTAAGATCCATCATTATGTGTGATAACTGTGGCCTCATTTCTGGAACTTATATTAAGAGAAATAACATTTTATCATAAGGCAGCCTATATAAGTCTTCCATTATTATAATTTCTCCAGAAATGACTTATATTTATGCTGTGAAATGTATTAGATCTCCCTGCAGTGACCTTTTAGAAAATTTAATGTAAATGAAACACATTAATTATACAAGGCTTCCATTATCATTATTTTTCAAGAACAATCTTACAATCATATTGTAGAATGTATTAGGTCTTCCTACAATGGCCTTGCACTATTCTTAATGTAAATAAACCACATTACTGCATTTTTGCATTGTGAGAATACAGAGATTAGTAATCATAAAGCAAGGGAGCATATATATATACATATATATATATATATATATATATATATATATATATATATATATATATATATGACAATTTTTATGACAATCGCATGTAGGACTCGAACCAACTGCTCAGCTATTAGTAAGATAACCGTAAAGTGCCTTAACCCTCTCAGGCACTGAGGCTTTAAGTCTTATATCCCAGAATCTTTTTTATTCCCGAGGATAGTAGAGATCACTAATCTGCGACCCCAATTCCTGTTTTACACAAGACCCGAGCCCATATATATATATATATATATATATATATATATATATATATGTATATATGTTGAGACATTCTGACAGGTTGACGTAAGTGGAGTAGGAAACACAGGAGTCTTGGTCTTGAGTTTATTCCTGACTAGTTTCGCAGGTATGCTTTTTCCTTTGAGAAAGCAAACTTGAGAAACTAGTCAGGAATAAATCCAGACTAGAGCTCCTGTGTTTCCTACTCTCACTTACTTCATATATATTGTAAATATATGTATATATACATATATATATATATATATATATATATATATGTGTGTGTGTGTGTGTGTGTGTGTGTGTGTGTGTGTGTATACATATATATATATATATATGTATATATATATATATATATATATATATATATATGTTAACAACCACAATACACTTTAATTCTAAGCCATCAAGGCCGACATGCAGAAATTGAAATGTGGTACTGCCAAGGACTCGAACCCCAGCATCCTCATGACAAGTGCGATAGTGACTTACCAACTAGGCTATCAAGAGAGAGGGAGTGAGATAGTGACTTACCAACTAGGCTATCAAGAGAGAGGTAGTGCGATAGTGACTTACCAACTAGGCTATCAAGAGAGAGATATCTTGATAGCCTAGTTGGGAAGTCACTACCGAACTTGTCATGAGGATGCTGGGGTTCGAGTCCTTGGCAGTACCACATTTCAATTTCTGCATGTCGGCCTTGATAGCTTAGAATTAAAGTGCATTGTGGTTGTTGAAAATATATCTCTAATCACTGGGACCCATTCAATGTTGTACAAATATATATATATATATATATATATGTATATATATATATACATATATTAATATATATATATACTGTATATATATATATATATATATATATACTGTATATATATATATATATATATATATATATATATATATATATATATATATATATATATATATATATATATATAATATAATCTGTGCGTGGGTATTCATTAATCTATGTATTCGTTTAACCGTTGTGTGCTGTTGGGAAACACTCATCAGAATTTCAATAACCTATCTAAATCGTAGATCTTGCAAACCACATCACGGGCGCAGAACGCCAGGTACAGTCACATTAGCGCAATTAATCGTACATGTGTATGTACATGTGCGTGCGTGCGTGCGTGCGTGCGTCGTATGACTGCGCGTGAGCATGTATATGTACTGATACTTCCTTTTTATTGAAGATTACGAAAAGGCTACAAGAAGTTGCTGCATATACCTATTGAACTGATTTGGGTAATATTGTTCTCGCGTGTCATCGGGAATGACCGATATTAATGTCTCGTAATTGGCAGTTGAGCAATACTGGTGGAATTATTGTATATCTGATTATAGCTGATATTAATATGCAAACGAACATTATCGGGGGAACAATCGGCCCTACATGCAAGGTCTCGTCTTGCGAACTTTATTCTATTTTCAATTTTAGTATGCGTTCAATTTTAGTCTATCTTCAATCTTCGATCCTAATATTTGTTTCCTGGCCTTGGACGAGGAGCTAACAATTCTTTTCCAGACAATCTTGTCATTTTCTTTTCCACTTTCATCGTACTAATTTAATTCCTATGTGTCATTTATAAATTTCATATTTGCCAATAATAAAGTCTCTCCAGATGATATAATTTAAGACTAATAATTTTGATCGTACCATACGTTTTTTAATTCCGACCACCAAGATTTTTATTGAATTATGTAATTTCATTATGTATCAGTTGCTCAAAGACCATAGACTTAATGTATAACACAATTTTAGATGTTTTCGTTCAAAACACCGAAGATGTAAATCGAGGTACACAATTTGTTTGGAAAATATGATAACAACAATTTAGAGAGATATGATATCCTGTTTGTGTAATATATATTTGGTGTTTGAAATATCTAGAAAGTGGGTTTTTGTATTTTTCATTAAGGGTGTGAGCTTGACTTGTGAGTTTTTGTCAATTTTACCATTATGGGTGTGATCTTTTGTCTTGTGAGCAAATGTCAGGGAACCAAAGTAAACATTGCAGTGAGCACTGAAACATTTGTTTTTTTTTAAGAGGAGATTAGATAGCTTCATGGATGGGGATGACAGGTGGGGAGGGACATGGAACTGCCTAGTGTAGGACTTATGGCCTCTCGCAACCTCCCCGTTCTTATTTTCTTGCGACCTTTTCATTAAGATTCCCCATAGATTCCCGCATTTAATTAACCACCTCAGTACATTCTTCCACATCAGATACAAATTTCATCTTCACTTCAACTTTTTTTTTCCTAATTAAAATTTCTTTTTTCATACAGTTAAGTCTCCCAACTTTATTTAAGTCTTCTCCAAACGTAGGCTTAGGTCTTGTTTTCCATATGTTATTTTCATTTCTTATTTACTCGTTTCCTTTTAAACGACACCTTTTGACTGGATATTCCTAGCATTTGTCTTGATATCCCTTATCCACGATTCATTTATTATTAGTTATATGTCAATTTATTATAATTTACTATTTACCTGTTTGTTTATTACTTAACTATACCTATGCATTTATTTATGTATTTTATTTATTATTTACATTATTATAGTTTTTATTTATTCATTTATTTATTTATTTATTTATCATTATTATGATTTTTTCGCATCCGACCTAGATATGGACCAAAAGGTCTCCTGTCGGCATGCTCCGCCTTTGTAATCCTTTGTAATAAAGGTTATTCGTGACCATTTAATATCATATTTCAAAGGAAGTAAACACCAAAATCGATATTTAAAAATGAAATGTTTTAAACTTCTCTTCACCTAGACACATCCTTGACTATTTTGTTTAACTGAGGAATCATCATGCTTTAAAGACAATCATATTGTTTTAGCACAGTGAGCTAGTTTATACATTCTACTATAGTTAGAACTAGATGAGTTTAATTAACTCAGTGCGTGTCGATATTGTGATAGGGTTAAGTATATCCCCTTATCCATTATTACGATGTATGTATATGGTTACATGGCTGGCATTTAGTATGCAAAATGTTAATATTAGATCAAGTGAACTATTTTTTCATCGTTTCTTCTGGCAGACTTGTTCGTGTTTAATGCTCCTTACTATCAATTTTCTTTAATTATACAAATTACATATTTTGTTCCTCCTGACCACAGACAAATTTATCCACCGAAGAGCAGAACCCCATGCTGAAGGTATTAAGATTTTCTCATCTAACCCTTTATCATTTCGACAAAGACCCCAAATTTTCTTCCAGCTGAGCCAAGGATCCCACTGAAGAAATCTATACAAATCCCCGCGTGGGCTTTGACAAAGATAAACAGATAAAAGAGAACACCATTTTCTTTCGTTCTCTTCAGGGGAAAGAGGTGTCTCACAACACGAGCGCTGGCGTGGTGGTCGGAGTTCGTGACCTGGTCCTGGGCGGAATCCAGCGAGGTCAGGCAGGAGCCTACACGTGCCGAGCCACGAACACGGAAGGAGCCGGAAGCAGTGCTCCGCTCAACATCACTGTGCTCTGTGAGTATTATTGGCTTGGAGAATGAGAAGTCAGTCTCTCTCTTCCTCACTTTCTCGGTCTCCTTCTTCCTTCCCCACTCTCCTTCTCTTCTCTCTCTCTCTCTCTCTCTCTCTCTCTCTCTCTCTCTCTCTCTCTCTCTCTCTCTCTCTCTCTCTCTCTCTCTCTCTCTCTCTCTCTCTCTCTCTCTCTCTTTCTCTCTCTCTCTCTATCTATCTATCTATCTATCTATCTATCTATCTCTCTCCCTCCCTTCTCTCTCTCTCTCTCTCTCTCTCTCTCTCTCTCTCTCTCTCTCTCTCTCTCTCTCTCTCTCTCTCTCTCTCTCTCTCTCTCTGCTTACTGCCTACCTGCTTGTCTCTCTTTGTGTGTGTGTGTGTGTGTGTGTGTGTGTGTGTGTGTCTGTTTCTGTGTATGTGTGTGTGTATTTGTGCGTGTGTTTGTGTGTTTGTGCGAGTGTGTTTGTTTGTGCGTGCGTGTGTGTGCTTGTGCGAGTGTGTGTGTTGTGCGAGTGTGTGTTTGTGCGTGTGTGTGTTTGTGCGAGTGTATTTGTGCGCGTGTGTGTGTTTGTGCGTGTGTGTTTATGCGTGTGTGTTTGTGCGTGTGTGTTTGTGCTTGCGTGTTTGTGCTTGTGTGATAGTGCGTGTGTGTTTTGTGCTTGTGTGTAAGTGCGTGTGTGTTAGTGCGTGTGTGTTTGTGCGTGTGTGTTAGTGTGTGTTTGTTTGTGTGTGTAAGTGCGTGCGTGCGTGCGTGCGTGCTGCTCTTTCCCCCTTCTCTCTCTATCTGTCTTTCTCTCTCTTTTATTCACCTTCATGCTTGGTCATGGGTTGATGTATTTTTACCATCTAGTAGAGAATTAATTGTTTGTCTCAGACTGAAAATACAGACATTGCAGGTTTAGCTGTTACTCACTGATCAGAAGAAGTCTTTGTCTAACTTTAGAACTAGAAAATATCATAGACTTTTTTATTATCTTTATCCAACTTCTGGGAATTTTTAATGTTTACGAAATGCCTTCCCTTTCGTTTGTCATGTACTTGTCTATTCTTAAACTTTGTTTGCGATAAAAGATTGGTTTTAGAACACAGAGAAAATGGCAGACGAATTACTAAATGTATACTAGATGTAATCTTTAAAACATCTAATATTACTTATGAATTAGCACCTACAATATTTGTAATAGAATAGGTATAAGATGAATGTTTTAAAGAGATATCGAACCCGTATATACCACATGGAATCACATACAATGAGCTACATTAGCAAAAGTATCATGAGATGTATGAAGAATTAGTATAAATGTATGGAACAAATAATGAGTAAAGAAATGGTATTGTAATCGTAAACTGACTCACAAATAGGGTTCAAATAACTTTTAGTCGTTGGAAACTTAAACTTTTGTAATATTTATCTTATCACAATACGTACATATGCTCTATGATTTTTCCTGAGTAAATAGAGATTGAATATCATCTATACGAATTTTGTAGGTTAAGATTGAAAAATATTCACTATTCATCAAAAAGGCAAGGGAAATATCTATTTCCATTTTCCTATTTTCTAATCTATCAGTTGCGGAACATCTTTACATTTTTTCGTTTCAACACGACAGATTCTTTCATTTATTTTCCAGACATCTACACTCTTTTAGATTATAACTAAACTTACACCAAATCAGAACATACGCCCACTCTACATTCATTCAACACCCATCTAAACCCATCGAATGTGTCCATATAAATACCAGAAAATAACCTAAGTATGGTGAAAGAAGGTAACCACAAGAATCACAAAATTTGTTGATCTTTGCACTTTCTTCATCCAGGAAAATGAACGAGTGTTTTTCATCCATCCTGACCGATGCATTATGAAAAGTTTAAAAAGATATAGGATATATAAGATTCCAGAGGTCTCTATTTGTTTCGCTAGATACATAACTCTCCTTTTAACACACAATCTATTTGTCTATTTCCCCATGTGCCTCCGTATAAATATATATATATATATATACATATATATATATATATTTATATATATATATATATATATATATATATAAACTTATTTCTGTCCATTTATCTATTTATCAACGTATCTCTATCCCTGTATCCATCGATCCCTCTATATTTACGTTGTTTACGTAGTTTTGTCTATGATTCTTTTAAACTGTGTGTGAATGGATGCATGTGTTTGTGTGTTTGTGTGTGTGTGTGTGTGTGTTTCTGTGTGTGTGTATGTGTGTGTGTGTGTGTGTGTGTGTGTGTGTGTGTGTGTGTGTGTGTGTGTGTGTGTGTGTGTGTGTGTGTGTGTGTGTGTGTGTGTGTGTGTGTGTGACTGTGTGTGCGCGCGCTCGTGTTTGTATATGACTGCGTATCTGTCCGTGCGTGTATGTGTGTGTGTATGTATGTGTTTTTGTATATTTTTGTGTTTAGATTACTTAGAGTCAATTCATATTACCCAATATTACATCCTGTTTCCTATACTTTTACTCACCATTATTTCAAAAAACGTTTCCAATATTTTTCTCAAATTCCGAGGTGCATTCATTGCTTTGTAAATCTGTGCATTCTCGTTATTGCGTGTGAACTCTGCGCTTGCAATCTCAGCACATATGTATTAATGTATTTACATTTGTTTTCAAATTGGGTCTTCCTGTGCTCTTTCGAGGTTGCGATTTCCTGTACAAGTTTTATTGCAGATATTTGTTTTTAATTCTATGCGTATACACACACGCGCGCGCAAGCACGCACGCACACACACACATACACACACACACACACACACACACACACACACACACACACACACACACACACACACACACACAATCGTCGGATTGACGGCGAAGATTGGAACTCCGGAAAAAAACGCAATTTTCGTGAATTTCAACTGCGAGGAAGTACCTTTTTGTATTAGTAGGGAAGGGGAAAGCTCGTGGTGTAGTAGAAAGGTAATGAAAGGGGTGAAGGGGAGGGATTACTGAGGGAAATGGAAGGAAATGAGGAGGGAGACGAACGTACTCCCCTTGACAACAGAAAAAATATAAACAAGAGGTCTGCTGACGACACGGGAAATCGAAAATATCAGTAAAAGCATTAAGGTTAGAGATATAGATAAGAACAACAACACAATGGAAAGTGAAAATAATAATTTCCATGAATTTAATGAGGGGGGGGGATGCCAACCTCCCACGATTAGCAAGTCTAGAAGAAAAACTAGAGAAAATGACCGAACATTAGGAGAGTAGGTTCGGTCAACTTACAAGGATAGCACAGAGAGTTGATAAATTAGAAGAGTTAAAGAAGGAGAGCCAAACCCTAACTAAGGAAACAGAAGAATTAAAAAGACAGTTAAAGAAGTAAAAGATGAGAATGAAGAATTAAAGAGGAATAATAAAGAGAATAGATAAGCCATAGCAAAAGAAGTACAGGTTTGGAAAAAAGTCCAAGAGAATAACAAAATTGTATATAAAGATATAGTAGCACAACAGATGAAAGATCAAACTAAAGACACAATTATTAAAGTGATGAGGGGGGAAGAGAATATAGTGAGAGACTTAGTAGATAAAAAGAAATGTATAATTATATTGGGAATGGAAGAGAAATATAATACAAATTGGACTACAAGAATAAAGGAGGAGAAGGAGAAAGTAAATAATATATTGGTAGTAGTTCAAGAAGATGGAGCAAAAACAGGGAAAGTAATAGAAGAAATATATAGACTAGGGAAATACAATACAGATAAGACCAGACCAATTAAGATCAAATTCAGGTCACAAACAACAACAGAGAATATCTTAGCAAAAACAGGGAAACTACCAAACAGTGAACAATTTAAACAGATATGGATAAAAAGAGAAATGAACAAAGAGGAAAGAGAGGATGAGAAAGCAAAAAGACAAGAAGCTAAGGGAAAAAAACGAGAGAAGAACAGAGACAGAAAAAGAGAAATTCTATTGGAAAGTAGTGAATATGAAAGTGAGAAAATGGTACATAACAGAGAAAAACGGAAGGGGAACAGAAAACACGATGGAAGTAGCAGAAAATTGAAAATGTCTTACACAAATACAGATGGCTTAATAACAGCCTTGAACGAACTGAATGATTACCTGAAAGAAAAAGAATCAGACATAATGGGAATTGTAGAGAAAATTGAAAGGTCCACTACCACCCAACAGTGTAGGACATGGTGCATATAATTGTTGGATTAGAAACAGAGAGGTAAAACAAGGGGGTGGAGTTATGTTCCTGACTAAGAAGGATATAAATGTGAAGAATGTCACATATGGAAAAAATAGAGTAGAGATGATTATGATGGAAGTGGAAGACAAAGATAGGAAGAGCAGAAAGTTTGTAATAAATTATGTGCCTCCTAAAACAGCCTCGTGGGATGAGAGAGAACATAAAAGTATGTTAGAAGACACAAGGATAACATTAAATAAGATAATGGAAGATGGAGGAAGAATAGTTATAATGGGTGACTTTAATTGTAAAGAAGTCTGCTGGGAAGAGATGACAGTAAAGGGCGGAGAAGACTCATGGGGAAATATACTACCTGATATGATAATTGACCACACAATGCCGCAATGGATTCAGGAGAACACTAGGTTTAGAAATTAAGAAGAACCATCGAGACTGAACCTAATAATCACATCAGAACCTGAGATAGAGGAAAAGATTGAATATAAGACACCAATAAGTAAAAGTGACCACATATTGGTTGAAATTAAACTAAATGAGGAAAAATACATAAAAAGAAATGAACAGTATAGAAAAGGAAGATTGATGTATGAAAAAACAAATTTTGATAAAATAAAAGAATTCTTTCAAAAAGAAGACTGGGAAAGAATATACAAAGAGGAAACAACAGTGGAAGAGAAATGGAATATTTTGACAAGAATTTATAAAGGAGTTGAAAAGTATGTCCCAAGACAAAAACAAGAAAAAGAATATGTAAAGTGCTGGTACAACAAAACTTGTAGGCAGACAAAAGACAAAAGAGACAAAGCTTGGACAAAATGAAAAAAAAGACAAAAGACCTGAAAAATGGAAAATATATACTAGTTATAGAAATGAATATGTACAAGTGTGCAGAGAAGAAAAAAGAAAATACAAAAAAGATGTCATAGAAAAATGTAAAGACCAACCAAAACTATTTTACAGATTTTTAAATAACAAAGTGAAAAACAAACAAGATTTAGAGAAACTACAACAAGGAGGAGTTGAATACACAGAGGAAATAGAAATGGCAGAAATTATGAACAAGCATTTTAAATCAGTGTTTACAAGGGAGAACGTACAACCTAGTGATGTCGAATGTGAGGAGAAAGTCCCTCCTATGAAAGAAATAGAAGTAACAAGGAATGAAATAATAAAACACTTGAATAATCTTGATGTTAGAAAATCGCATGGACCAGATGAAATAGCAAACTGGATTTTGAGGGAATGCAGGAATGAACTGGCAGACAAAATACATAGCCTAATAAACAGTTCATTGAAAGAAGGAAAAGTTCCAAAAGATTGGAGAAGAGCAAATATAGTACCTATATATAAAGGGGGAAACAAAGAAGACCCTACAAACAATAGACCAGTCTCTCTAACAAGCACGATAGCAAAAATTTGTGAAAGAATTATCAAAAGTAGATGGGTAAGGCATTTTGAAAAAAACAACGTACTAAATCCAAGACAATTTGGATTAAGACAAGGACGATCATGCGTCACAAACTTAATATGTTTCTATACAAGACTAATAGATATAATACAAGAAAGAGATGGATGAGCTGATTGTGCATTTCTAGACCTAAAAAACCCTTTGACAAGGTGCCACATAAGTTGCTTAAGAAGTTAGAAACTACAGGTGGAATACAGGGCAAACTGCTTAAATGGATGGAAGACTTTTTGCAAGAAAGAAAAATGAGAGTGGTGATAAGAGACAAACACACTAATTGGGATGAAGTGATAAGTGGTGTTCCACAAGGAACAGTTCTGGCCCCAATAATGTTTGTTATATATATTAATGATATGGATGAAGGAATTGAAAGTTATATGAGCTTCTTTGCTGATGATGCAAAACTATTGAAAAAGTGAACACGAAAGAAGATTGTGAGTCACTACAGAGTGATCTCAATAAAGTATGGGAATGAAATAGGAAGTGGGAGATGGAGTTCAATACTAAGAAGTGTAGTATAATGGAATTTGGAAAAAGCAAAATAAGAATAGCAGGATCATATAAATTGGGAGAAGGAATAAAAAAAGTAGAAAATGAGAAGGACCTGGGAGTCATTATTATGAATAATATGTCACCTGAGAAACATATGAACAAGATTTTTGGAGAAATTTATAATTTAATAAGAACAATCAAAGTGGCATTTACATACCTGGGTGAAGAAATGGTGAAGAAAATACTAATCACTTTGATAAGACCAAGATTAGAAAATGCAGCAACGATGTGGTCACCAAGTACAAAAAAATGTATAACAAAACTTGAAAGAATACAAAAACAACTAAAAAAAATTGGCACCAACACTCTCAAAACTATCATATGAAGAGAGACAAGCAAAATTTGAACTACAGACATTAGAGCAAAGAAGAAAAAGAGGAGATTTGATAACTATTCATAGAATCATGAAAGGCATAGAAACTATTGATAGAGAGGATCTAATAAAATGGGATGATAGAAATATAAGAGGAAAGAAAATCAAGAAAGACAGTTATAGAAGAGATCTGAAAAAGAACAGCTTTCCCCACAGAGTAATAGACATTTGGAACATGTTAGATGAGAAAGTGGTGTGTGCAAAAACAATACATGAATTTAAAAACATTTTAGATCAAATGAGATATGAAGACGGTACACAACGAGCATAGCTCCCCTTCCCGTAAAATACAACTAGGTAAATACACGCACGCACACACATACGCACACACACACACACACACACACACACACACACACACACACACACACACACACACACACACACACATATATATATATATATACATATATACAGTTATTCTGTTATTACTTTGTAATTATATCGCTTTTTTCATATGCAGTCTGGATTGTGCCTCTATTACTTCAGATCCCAGTCTGCTTTACTGGCTATTATCCTTGTTAAGAAACACTACATTTTTATCCTGAACTAAAAACTCACTATCGGAGTAAGACAAAAAACAGAAACTGAAATTTTATTTTATTTTTACGAATGTGGTACTGCATAGTTCCTCTCTTTTTCATCTGAGTTTTCTCTCTCTCTCTTCTCTCTCTCTCTCTCTCTCTCTCTCTCTCTCTCTCTCTCTCTCTCTCTCTCTCTCTCTCTCTCTCTCTCTCTCTCTCTCTCTCTCTCTCTCTCTCTCTCTCTCTCTCCCTCTCTCTCTCTCTCTCTCTCTCTCTCTCTCTCTCTCTCTCTCTCTCTCTCTCTCTCTCTCTCTCTCTCTCTGTCTCTCTCTCCCTCTCTCTCCCTCTCTCTCTCTCTGTCTGTCTATCTCTCTCTCTCTCTCTCTCTCTCTCTCTCTCTCTCTCTCTCTCTCTCTCTCTCTCTCTCTCTCTCTCTCTCTCTCTCACTCTCACTCTCTCTCTCTCTCTCTCTCTTTCACTGATAGCTTCACATCGCCTGCTATATGAATGGCTCTCTCTGAACCCACATATACAGGGCGATCGTTTCTCAACTCTTTCCTAGTTCCTCCTTCCTTTTCCACTTTCTACGTGAATACACTCATGTGTGTACAAGTATTTTTTATACTACCTGTTCGTGTATGTCTGTATGTTGTAGCAAAAACGTGAGTTTATCTTTTTAATGTATTTCTTGTCGATAGACTTACGTATACGTTTGTTATGTGGTTCTAAGTGCCATTTTTTCAGGTATTTAGTTGATCTAATCCCTGATTTCTCTTTCTGATCACCTATGTAAATTTATCTCTAATTATTAGATGTCGTTGTATTGTTTTATGGCTAGACCCTCTTCCACCAGATTCTTTGTGTACTGATTTCAATCTTATGAGGAAGTGTGGTTGTTGGTAGTTGTTTTCAATTTTCCTGTTTTAATATTTTTGTTTGCAGTTAAACTGATATTTTGCGTGATCATTTATTTTCTATTGCATAAACAGGTCTCGTTAGCCTCTCCGTATTGCCTGTATTACTGTATTGCCTGTATTGCTTCCTATGTTGTCAAGTCCTATAGACTCAGAACCTACCTCCGTCTATGTATACGTGTACATACCAGTGTACACGCACGTGTACCTTTACGTGTACACATTCAGGACACCTGCACATACATGTACGTATGTGTGTTTGTGCTTGTCCGTATGCTTTTGTATATTCATATACGGGTTTGTGTACGTGTATATACACGTATACATATTCATATACGAATAATATACACATACGTATAGATGAATGCATGTATACATTTTTTCCATACACTGATTTCATGTTCCCAGCTGAGCTTAGGGTATTTTTTTTTCTGTATATATGTATTTTTTTTCTAATATCCAGTTGCTGTATTCAGGCCAATGTAACAAAATGAGAGTTTCCTATCTGCTTGTAATGCATACTGTCCCGAATATGGTGCCTCCGTTTTCTTTCGAGTCGAGTTTGTTGGTAAATATTATCTTCGAATATTTCTCGTAGGCTTTTCTTATTTCCATTTTCTATTGAATCTTCTTTATAAGAGTGCTTGAGTTCCATTTTTTTTTCATTTGGCCTCTTTTGAACTTTGTTATACGTATTTTCTTAAGTATGTTTTCATATATTATCAGTATAATTTTTATTTTTGTCTTAGATATATGAGTATGTCGTTATCATTCCATTGTTTTCGTTTTATGTGACCTACGAGCATCACCAGGAACCCATCTGTGTATTTCTTCCGACAAACCATTTGTATGCACAAGGACCACGACCGTTTTTCTTACCACAGTCGTTAAGTTACAACTTTCATTTTACTTTTTTTTCTAAGAAGTTCCTCTTCTTGTCTAACAACTCCTTCCCATTCCACTAATTTATTTTCTTCTTTTTTCTTTTCCTTTTTTTTTCTTTTCCCCTCTACTTTCTTGGTCGTCTTTGCAGTATGTAGCAGGTGCTCCGTTGGTGTCTAGATATATGCAAATTGCGGGACCGTTGTTCTCAAGTAAAATGTCCATATCTCTGTTACGTAAATATAGGTTGGAAGCACGTGCCGTTTCTAGATTATATATATATATATATATATATATATATATATATATGTGTGTGTGTGTGTGTGTGTGTGTGTGTGTGTGTGTGTGTGTGTGTGTGTGTGTGTGTGTGTGTGTGTGTGTTTCAAATATAACACATCCCCTTGTCTCCGGTCATACTTTCCTTGTTAGTTACCTCTTCTTAGATGAGTGGATTCTTCTTGTCAACCTGTTTATATATATATATATATATATATATGTATGTATATATACATATATATGTATGTATATATGTTCGTAAAGAGCTGGAGTCCGGGAGCCATGTTATCGGAAAATTTCAAAACACTGGACTCAGAGTAACAGAATTTATTACCGACGAACGAAGCCATCCAGTTCGAAATGGAGAGGGAAGTGGAAGGACAGTTGCCGTTCCTGGACGTCTTGGTAGCAAGATGTGGGCACAGTATTACTACGGGTGTATAGAAAGGATACTCATACGGACAGGCTCTTGGATTGTGAGAGTTGCCACCCGGTGGAGCATAAGAAGAGTGTGGTCAAGACGTTGTGGTCAAGAGCGGGGAATTTGTGCTCGACTGAGGATAACTTAAAAGAAGAGAGGAAACACCTGGAGAAGGTCTTTGCGGACAACGGGTACCCCAAATCGGTCATTAGAAGATGGAACACAGCGCAGGGAAGAAGAAGAAAAACTACAGCGGACACGAGACAGGCGGTAACTAGAAGGATTACCTTACCATATGTGAAGGGGGCATCTGAGATGGCTGCTAGGTTATTGAGGAAGCGCGGTGTTAAGGTAGCTCACAAGCCCGCAAATACTCTACATGGTGCTCTGACTAAGGTAAAAGACACGGAGGAGAAAGAGAACAAGACGGGAGTTGTATATGATATTGGCTGCGGCAACTGTGGTACTCGCTACATAGGAGAGACGGGTAAGAAATTATCGACAAGAGTTAAAGAACATCAACGAGCTGTAAATCGTAAAGATGGTAGTTCGGCGATATTCAGGCACTGCCAGGAGCAGCACGAGATGGATTGGGACAATGTTGGTGCGATTTACAGAAACAACAAGAAAGGAGGGAGGTTATTTTTGGAAGCTTGGGCGAGTGACAGCAACAACGTCAACAGATGCATCAATCTAATTCCAATTTACAAGGGAGTGAAGGACAGGCAGGAGAGAAGGGGCAGCGATCGGAGACCAGTGTAGTGCTTTTACGTCGGGACCGTGAGGTTTGGCATTCTTGTGCCTTTTGCTCTTTTATTTTTGGTAGTCCCATTGTGATGATACTTTATATAACTTTGTAATCATTCTTCTTTTTCTTTTATCGTTCAGAATTGGTTTTGTTTTGTTTATTGTTTTGTTTCGCTGCTATTGGGTTCATTGTCATTTTGTCGAGTTTATTACTTTTTGTCCCCCCCCCCTGTTTTCTTTCAGCGGACACTTTATACACTGTACTTTCTTTATGTCATTCAGTTTTGGAGTTGGTTGATAGTTTTGATTTGTACTGATAAGGGAGCTAAGCACAAGCAGGACAGAAAGAGCGGCGATAGGCGACCCGTGTGGTGCTTTTGGGTCCGGACTGTGATTTTTTATATATTTTTCATTATGTCGGTTTGCCATTTTTTGCTTTTTGTTATTTCTGTGGACACTGTACAAACTTTGTAATTAAATTTCTTTTTGTGATTTAGTGTTGGTTTTTTATTTTGTTTTTGTTTTGTTTTATAGTTTGATTTGTACTGATAAGGACATACAGGACAGTTAGAGCGGTGACAGACGACCCGTCTAGTGCTTTTATGTCTGGTCTGTGACATTTGATATTTTTCTTTTTGCTCTTTTTATTTTTTATTTTCGGGGGTTCCACTTGTTGACACTTTGTACTTACTCTGTTGTTAATTTCTGGGTGTCGTTCAGAATTTGTATTGTTCCGTTTATTTTGACATGGGATATGTGGATTTTTTGTCAATTCTTTTCATTTGGGTGGACGCTTTATACATATGTGAAATTAATTCCCTTTTGTCATTTGGAATAGGTTTTGATTTTGTTCAACTCTGTTCAATCCGGTGGGACCTGTCCCAGAGAACATAGGTACACTATATAACTGAATCCTTTTGCTTACAATGTATAACCCTGAGGACGAACCCCGGACAGGGTTCGAAACGTCGGTAATCAATTCTGTTACTCTGAGTCCAGTATGTATATATATATATATATATATATATATATATATATATATATATATATGAAATTATTATAAGAGCCGTGCATTCTGTTTATAACTAAAAACTAGGTATACAAGCTTCCAATGAAATGGTCTCACGGCATTACTCCACTGCCTTTTTCAATTTCAAAATATTTTACTTGCCTGGCACAACCACTCATATTGGTCAACTTTTTCTTTTAGTAATTTATTTATTCATCTACTTATTTTCATGTGCAACTCCTACGTTAGGTCAACTATTTCCATCTTTTGATTTCTCCGTTATTATAAATGCATTTTGTTTGATTTATTCACATCTTTCCTATCCCTTTCTTTTGTTAATGGTCCCTTTCCTTTGTGTGGCTGTGAGTCTATTTTTAAGAAACAGTAATCCAAATTATCAGTGTTTGAAAATTACGTCCTGTAGATGGCGTCCTCCTATCCGAATGCATTTTTTCAATATGCTGTTGAGGTTCCCCATTGCTCGTTGCAACATCTCAGCTGGGATATCACAGTTTGTTCTCTGTTCCTTGCAAATGTATCAGGCAATAAAGGGACAAAGTCTAAAACATACAGACGGGAAATTTTATGTTTTCTTTATTGATTTGCAAGAAAGGTGACTTTTTTTTTAAATCAATTCTAGTCAGATAACGCACTTAAGTGGATAACTACCTTGTTTATTTATTTTTATTCATTTATATATTTACCTGTATATTTGTCTATTTATGCAATCATTCTTTTAGTACTCTCTGATTAGGTTTATTTATTCATCTGTTTATTTACTCACTTATCTATTCATTTATCTATTTATTTAATAAATTACGTATATCTACATATCTATTTATTCATTCATTCATTAACTTATATATTTTACGCGGAGGAAAAACCAACATGAAATGAAAATAGGAAGGTCGTGCAGTATCTCAGGGCACATTGAGTCTCGTGGATGGTGTTTTTTTTTTTTGAGTCTTGGGATACGACCGATTGAAGTGTCTGGGAGAGCTTTGGGGAGGTGAGACAGCCGCTGACTCGGCAGGTTGCTCGGTAACTTGATGAAACTCATCCGCCGATCGGGAGGCTTTTCAAATGAAGACACAGATTTTGGGAGGTTCGAATTTGTCCCAGTAATGGTAGTTATGTATGTAGTGGTCCTCATAGTGTCTCATTTGGCTTTTTAGTCTGTAATCTAGCTCTCATTTTTCACATGTTTTATAGTGGTGCATATAGAACGCTGATACTACGTTTTCTGTACTTTGGGTATATTCTGTCTCTTATAGACTCTTATTCTTTTGTTAGGATCTCAGTTTATCATCTTTGCTCCGAATTAAGACTCCTTCCCCCTGTTTTCCTCTTATGTCTAATCTATATATATGCGATATCCATGCAAAGGTAATAATAGATCTATTATCTTATTAGCCAGCCTGGTCCTTGCTATATCTTTTATGTCAAATTAATTTTCAGCAGTTTTATTTATACAGTTTTTGAAGTTGTTAAAAAAATATGTACGAAATGCTCATGCACTTGTTACATTTGCTTAATTTTGTGTTCAGGAATTCTTTTGATTCTAATCGTATCGTTTTACTGTTCCTGTATCTTCCTTCTTAGAAAAGGTCTTTACTGAATCATTCTCATAGTACATGTAATCTTTGCATCAAGCATACATTCTTTTCATATAGCCCTTTATTCACTCTTCATGCACTGATTTTTTTTTTGTATCTTATAGTAAACATTTGTATTTTTTTTCACAATCACTATCCTTATCTTTTAATAAGGAAGAGAACATAAATTGAGATTTTTCTAGTTTATTTTTGTCTTTGCTTAGTTTATGTGTCTGGTATTTCATTGATTTTTCTCATCCCCTCTAGTCCCGTAACTTTTTCTATATTTTTTTCTCGACATTGGCATTATATCGTATTCGCCATTTTTGTTCCATGATATTGTTATTATTTGGTTTTATCTTAACGAATAGTATCTCGGTGTGTTCATCAGCAACTTGTGTATATATCTGAATAGAATCACCAGTGACGGCGTAGTCAATCAAATAATTCCGACAGTCGTCCCCGGATTCGAAGCGTCGGCATTGTGTTCTCGCAAGCCTCGGTTCGAACCCGGGGGGACGACAGTCGGAATTATTTGTTTGTTTATATATCTTTAAGCTATTTTCATTCCCTTAATTCCATTTTGTTCTAATTATATCGTCGGGCTCTCATGGTTCATCGTCTCGTCACCTCGTCTGTCCAGATTCTTTCAATCCATTATTCCCTTTCCACATTAATGGGACTGTTCTTCCATTCCATGATTTCTTTCAAGAACAACATATTTCTTGCATTGATCTTAAACGAGTTTTCATTATGCCATTCCCCTTCTGTTACGGACATTTTCATTTCTGTTGTCTCTCCTTCACATCTGCGTCTATGAATGCTTCCGTCTCTTGTCAGAACCTGTTCAGTATCTCTTATCTTTTACTTCATGAGCTTCTGTCTCCTCCGCCTCTGTTTCTGAAATGTTGTATCATGCAACTGTTTGCATTGTGTTTGTATTCGCTACTCCCCTCGTATACTTTCTCTTCATCAGTGTACAAAAAATATCTCAGAAGTGTTTGTCCACAGTGAAAATGAAATCATTCTCCGTTTCATATGTTAATAAAATCCCTTGAAATATGTTTTAGTGTTCATAAAAGCAGGTAAATAAACAGAACGGTGGATTGTGCTCTTTAGATGTCCCACAAGAACAAGGATGGGGTACTGGTAGTTCTGAATCCGCTATGATTTGTGTTATCTATTAAAAAGACAACATAAAAATAGAATAAGTTTAATATCATAAGGTGTTTTTGGGCATATGTTATATCCGTATGCATATTTGAAAGACTGACATAAATGATCAAATATGTAACATAAATGATCAAATATGTAAAATCTGTTTTACAAGAATTTTCTGAAATGGAAACTTATAAGAAATAACATCACTGAGCGAGATAGAAGCAGTTTCAGTGTGTAGGTGCAATTTTTCTCGATGTGTATTTTGTGTGCATTTTTTACAATGCATTTGTTTGATAGAATAAGGAATTGTTATATTAAAAAATATAAATGTCAGTAAAACATATTTGCATATCAAGGAGTAGAATCTAGGACTTGAACATGACTTTAGAGGACATCGCAAGGTTGATGAAGAGGTAGTTAACAGTTAAAGATAAGATAGAAAGAGGCTAGGCTATAATATGAATAAAGGTTTGCAAGTATAGCAAAGGATACAAAGAAACTAATTAACTGAGACTTGGGGGGGGTACGAATAAGATGCGTCTTCTTCAAGATATTGATAGAGGATGTAATGTCTGGGATGAACGAATGAATATGCTCATGAAGGATTTGGAACGGGGTTGCTGATTGGGTCGGAGTGAAGTAGGATTTGAGGAATTAAGACTTGGAATGGTCACGTGGGTAGACGTGGGAGGAGATAGAAGTAATTTATTTTATATTATTTTTATTTTTTATCATTTGTCTGTTCGATTTTCATTTATTATTAGTTATATGTCAATTTATCATTATTTACTGTTTACCTGTTTGTTTATTATTTAATTATACCTATGCATTTATTTATGTATTTTATTCGTTATTTTCATTATTATAGTTTTTATTTATTACTTTATTGTTATTATGATTTTTTTCGCATCCGACCTAGATATGGACCAAAAGGTCTCCTGTCGGCATGCTCCGCCTTTGTAATCCTTTGTAATCCTTATTTCCCGGCGTATTAGACGCGCTTTTTTATATCCAAAAGTATTACAAAACCGTCTTCCGTGCGGCCGTATTACGAACGCACAGACTCGTACATTTCTCCGACAAAACCGCTTTAGAATGTTGTTCAGTAAATATATGATGAAATATACTATTTTTCCATCAAATATCTTTATAGGATAGGGGTGTGTTATGCAAGAGTGTGGGTTATACACCGGTAAATACGGTATTTTGTGAAGGTTAGAAGTATTGGGGTCCCGAATATGAGGTATGGATGCAAATTGAAGTACGTTTTAAGAATGGTCGAGGTTTAAGATAAATGGAACTAGAAAGAAAACGGAGGAATGGAACTAGAAAGAAAACGGAGGACAGATGAAAGTAGAGATATAATTTGCATGGGAGGGCGCGGTATATTGCAATTTATTGGTGAAAAGGCTTCTTAGAATGAGCTTCATTGATCTCAGTTCTGATACCACTGGCTCATAATTTCGAATGTCAGGAG
>NC_134787.1:61611810-61631810 GCF_046742065.1 Oratosquilla oratoria
ATTACTAAGTCGAGTAACTTGATTACTCAAGTTACCCCGTTGCCGGGGCCACGTAGAAAAATCCACAATAAAAAAGATAATACAGATACCAAAGGCTTTTTCCCCCACACGGGGGGGGGGTAGCCAAAAAGAAAAAGGCATATAAACCACTCCCACCCATTCCATTTCCTATATATTCCAATAATAATAAGTAAAAAAAAAAAAAAAAAAAAAAAATACATATTCTGAAATGCGTCTCCGCGTTGGTAAAGTTAGACAATATATGAAGAGGTTTCTCCTTCCACATCTCATAAAAACCTAAATTATATTACAAGAAAATATTTCTTCACAAATTAGAGCTACTATGATTCTGTGGCATTTTTTCTCTTTTTTTTCTGGCTGCTGACAATCTTTTGTTCACATCTAAGACCCTAGTTACTGATTTCTTTAAAGCTTACTTCAATCAACCACTTCCCTACCAAATAAGTAGCACTTTTACTTTTGCTGTAGCTATCGCCCAGCTATTTCATGCTCCTTCGTGGCACATCCTTCAGAACGAAGGATTATTATTTCGATGATAATCCCCACCGCTTTTAGCATTGGTGATAATATTAAACCGAAGAGATACATACAGATAGTAAAGGAGAGGTTCAGAGAGTGGAGTAGAATGGATATGTAGTATAGATTAAAAGTAATTATCACTTATTACATTGGAGGTTAATCTCCAGTCACAAAACAATACTGAGTACATTCGTAGGGATGTCAATACAGTCCCTAAAATATTTACTACATAAAAGTTGCGAAGTCAGCTTCAGTGAACAACGATATTCTTGGAGTCGCGAAAGAGACCCATTGGTCTTTCAAGCCCCAGCCAGAGAGCCCTCCACCCCTGATATGCTATGGTCGTGCCTGTATGTTACCAGAGCTGAGCATTCTCCAAATATTACTTGATCGTGAGAGACGTTGTGTAACAGAATGGACATGTGATGTTTATTTCATTCCCCGTTTTGTGCTGGTATCGGTGCTGGCTGCCTCTTTTCTTTAGCTTATGGTATATGTACAGTGACCCAGGGCAGTGGACAAGGTGCAGGGATGACCCGTCATCCAGGAGGTGCTCAGATAAGAGGGAGGGTAGGGGGGGGTGGAGTGTATTCAGGGATGGAATGGGTGGAAATGATTGTATGCCTTTCCCTTTTTTGGACACCTCCCTTGTAAGGGGGAAAAAGCCTTGGTATATGTATGTATGTATGTGTACAGGAGGTGAAAGCGGCCAAAAATGTCCTTTATCCTTCTGAGTTCGTCAACGAAGTTTGCTTAGTGTACTGCATTTCATGTTACCAGTGCACAAACTTCATCTAAATCACTTAGGACGCTTTAGTTAGGCTTACACGACGATAACCCACTCATAACTGATCCCTTATCAGAACATTAATAATACAGAATGCGCCATTTCCCACCCATTAAAACGCTTCAATGAATCAAAATCTATCATCAATAATACACAAACAGCCTCTGCTTGCACTGGCCCATTGGATCTATGGTGGGTTTCTTGTAACAAATACGTTTCCATTAATTGGGTCCGGGCATTTACTGTCTTTGGTTCAAGATCAAAGTAAATATGAAAAAAGGGAAAAACATAGATACAAGTACATGGAGAGAGAAAGAGGGGTAAAGAGATAGACATATAAAGACACAGGTAGGTGTAGATACATAGAGAGAGAGAGAGAGAGAGAGAGAGAGAGAGAGAGAGAGAGAGAGAGAGAGAGAGAGGTTTCTCATTTCCTACAACGTATGGGTGGGATAGTTTTTATATTTTCCTTCTCTATCCGTATTTCTCTCTTCGTCTTACTTAAAGAATGTTCCTTTCTACTCCCGTCTACTTCTCTCATGATTCTCAATTTTTCCATTTCTGCAAAAAGTTTTCCATATTCCTCTTTTTCCTTGTTTTGAAGGATTCCTCACTTGTTCAATATATGTTGCCAATAAAGACGTGGTCAACATTTCTCATTTCCTCACTGCATGTCGACGATATTAACCAAGAAGGTTTTATCTGAATTTCCAGGATGTTTGGTGACGGGATCATTAATGAAATTACTCCAATAACGTCAATAGATATTTATTGTGTATCTGAGATCCTTAAACGGCTTACTCCCTGAACTACCATCGATTTCTAGGATGTTTGGTGACGCGATCATTAATTAAATTATTCCAATAACGTCAATAGATGTTTATTGTGTATCTGAGATCCTTAAACGGCTTGCTCCCTGAACTACCATCGATTTCTCATCTTTCGTCCATCTTGATCTAGAATCTAGATAAGTGCATCGTGACCTAGAATACCACCACACACCCTAAGGGTCAAATCGGCCATCCAAGAGTTGACACCTTGACGTGGTGGCTAGGCTTGAGAATCTTAATGACTAGAAAAGCTAAGTCGATAGAGAGAAAATCTCTGCAGGGTCACCCATATCGAACAGGTTTTGTAAGGAAGATCAGACAGAGAGCAGCTCACACGCACAGTCGCAGGACCCACTGCTAACTGGCACATCCCAGATAGCGACCTTTAGGGTACGAAGCTTGAAACCTCTTTATTCGTTATTTTCATTTTCTCCAACTGATGCTGCTGTTCCTTTTATTCGTCCTCCCCTTTTCCTCCTCCTTCTACTCCTCCTCCTCCTACTCCTCCTCCTCCTCCTCCTCCTCTTCCTATTTTTCTTCTTCCCATTTCTTCTTCTTCTTCTTCTCCTCTCCTTCTGTACTTCCTGTTTCTCCTCCTTTTCCTTACCCTCCCTTTTTCCCTCCTCCTTTTACTCCCCCTCCTCCTATTTTTCTTCTTCCCATTTCTTCCTCTTCTCTCCTTTTGTACCTACTTCTTCTCTTCCTCTTCATTTCCTTTTCTTACTTCTTCTAACTCTTATTCCCAATTGCCTCCTTTGTGTTTTCTCCACTTTCTTACATAATCTTCTTTCTTCTCTTTGTATTACTTCTTTTCCTATTCCTCCTTCATCTACTCCTGCCATGTTCTTGTAATCATACATACCAAAAGACAAGTCACCACTAATTGTACGTTACCCACCGATTCCAACCGTCTTGCTCTGCACTCTGACGATTGACATCGTTTTCTGTTCCTCAGTCCCTCATCTTCCCTTTGTCGTCTCTCGTTTTCTACCTGCTGAAGTCGAAGGTACAATTTCTCCCCCGCGTTTAGTGTCCTCGTTTTCTACGAGGCGCCATTTCAATCGACCCTCCAGTCCTTAATTCCCTTTCCCTCGTGACTCTTTTAACCTCAGTCTAAGTTTCCAATCCCTAATCTGGTCTGACTACGGGTAATGATGCTTCCTCAACCAGGTGCATCCGATTCCAGTGTTTAAGAGTGTTAATCTGCACCTGTGCATATTATACATTATCTGCAATAGTTAACCGTGTAGTTCAACACAATCCTTTTAAGTATATTTGAATCCATGCATCGAACTCATAAGTTCAATTAAATCCTGCCAAACATTTATTACTTGATTACATTACGGTTTGACAGATTTTATATTTGTTTTTTGTTTTGTTTGCGAAATGTAGGGTTTATATTTTGAGTTTTAACAATTCGTCAACTAATCACGGTTCACAGGATTGACTATGGGAAGCAATCCATGCATAGCGTCCTCAACCCTGAGTTGGATAATCAATTCAAGTTTCCACTAATTGTACCCATGGCTACCCCCCGTGTAAGGAGGGAAAAAAGCCTTTGGTATGTGTATGTACGTACGTATGTATGTACCAATTGTACCCATGAACTTGTATTCTCCCTATCACTCACCTCTGTTAAATTTCATTATTTTCCTCTTTAAATTCTATTAATTCCTTACTCCTTGCAAGCCTGCATTCCTAATACGATGAATTACAAAAACAATACCAAATACCAGAAACAGATAATACAAGAACATGAAAATATTTCACACCGAAAAAAAAAACTTTCCTGATATAGAAATAAACATAGGACCTAGTTCGGTATTTTTAATATCAAAAGAAATGTATAGCCTCAGTTATGGACCAAAAGGTCTCCTGTCGGGATGCTCTTTCTTTGTAGTCAATGGTAACCTCTAGTGTAGGCCTTATGGTCTCTTGCAGTCTCCTTCGTTCTTATGTTCTTATGTAATATCTCCATAAGTCCACAGCTTCGGAGAGATATTGAATCTTAAGCATAGAAGCGTTGGTTATTACCAACGAAATACTCAATATGATGACTTACTTAGACGGGAAATACTGTGCCTTTGAATGCTATACCCTTAGCATCACTAAACATGTGCACAAAATCAGTATAAAAAACAATTCATTATTTCATCATTTTATAAAATGAATATGGTATATCAAGACAATTCGTATGCATTTCTTCTTTCATTAATTGAAGCCTTATTATTTGGAAAATAGGGGACACATTTTTGTAGTATTGAAACATTGTATGAGGTTCATAGCAATTAATTTTCTTTCTATTTCATTTACAGACGCCCCAGTGTGTGCGGGTGTACATCAAACCTGGGCTTCGCCTGGAAGCCGAGTGAAGGCATCTTGCCGAGTCCAGGCGGCGCCTCCCACGCCCGTCACCTTCTCTTGGGTATGGGTCACGCCCACATACTCCCGCCGTATCGCCTCGTCCCACGTGACGTCGGAGGGAGACACGTCCACAGTCGACTTCAACATCCCACGTGACAATCGGATCACCGAAGTTGAGCGTAGCCCATCGTCTCCCTCGATCTCCTCCTCTTCGTCGTCGTCCTCCTCGTCCCCGCTGTCCTCTTCGGCGTCGGCATCGTTAACTGTATCGTCGTCGTCAGCGTCGTTGGCTTCGTTGTCGTCCACCTCGGTGACGGCGGAATCGGCGCATTTTTCGCCCACAACCCACGCCTCTCCATTGCATACAAGCGGCGCCAGCAAGCACGGCTACAGCAGTAGCAGGCACACTCACGCACAAATACTCGGGACGCTGCAATGCTGGGCAGAAAACAACGTCGGCAGAATGGAGGTTCCCTGTGCCGCGCCAGTGAGAAGACCAGGTAAGGGCACGGACCTCTTGTCGCCTCCTGGCAGATCATAGTCTCAATGACAACTATTAAACTTCATACTATATTGCTCTCTCTCTCTCTCTCTCTCTCTCTCTCTCTCTCTCTCTCTCTCTCTCTCTCTCTCTCTCTCTCTCTCTCTCTCTCTCTCTTTCTTTCATATATATATATATACATATATATATGTATATATATATATATATATACATATATATATATATATATATATATATATATATATAGTATATATATATATATATATTATATATATATATATATATATATATATATATATATATATATATATATATATATATATGTGCACACATAAGTAGGTATGGCCGACTTCTCCGTGGACTGATGCCACATAGAAAGTATCACTGAGCAAACTATACTCGAAACCGAATTGTGCCACCGACATATATATATATATATATATATATATATATATATATAGATAGATAGATAGATAGATAGATAGATAGATAGATATTATCGTCAAAAGCAATAAGACAAGGCACAATGCCTTCACAGGAAAACCCAACAGCCGAAACTGTTTTACCCTAACATTCAGATTTTTCTATTGTTTCGCCTTTGTAAATTTCTCACTTTTCAATTAATAATTCGGTGATTCTTTTTAACAATATCCCATTACTAATATTTTGCAGCGAAATTAGTTTTCCACTCATGCGTTTGGGTGTTGTCTATTTTTTTTTTTTTTTTTTCTTCAAAAACCCTGCCCATGCCTTTCATCTTTCTTAGATTTTTTTGTCGTGTGCAAGGTTATGTAATTTACTTAGACAAGGAATATCATTATAAGCGCTAACACTGACCCCTGAGGGACTCCGCTTGACACTGCCACCACTCTGACATCATATCCATCACTGATGTCCACATGTATCTCTCCTTCAAGAAACCGTTTGTCACTAAATAGTTCTACTTTTTAATTCATCAATATATTCTAATTTCTTTAACATTTGTGGGTACTTTCTCCCGATCTAGATACAAACAATCCACCCATCTCTCTCTCTTTTGCATCACATCAACCACTCTCGAGTGAAAGAAAACTGCTCGACACATATGTTCTTTCTGATCTGAAGCCAGATTGGTTTTCGGTCACAATCTTCATCTATGAAAGGTATTTCACCCATCGATAGTTTACAGTTCTCTCAAGTAATTTCTCCATCTTGCTGTTCAGAGACACTGGTCTATAATTCCGTGGAATCTCTTTTCTTCTTTATGATTTGTATCACAATAGCCCTCTTCCAATCCTGCAGCACTACTCGCGTTAGTGAACACAATATTAGACTGTGAATCTTCCCTGTTGATGATTGTGAATCTACTGTGATATCCATTAAACCCAGGGACTTTTATAAATCCAATGATTTGAAAAGTTTTACTATTATATTCCGATCAGCGATTATAATGATTAATCCATTATTGTGGTACGTATCTACTTGCTCTTTAAAGTCACTCTCCTTAATGGAAATGGGTTAGAAAATCAATCTTTCGGCTTCGGTTGGTATTTTCTTGAAAACTTCAATATAGAAGACAAGAGTACGTTACAATAGAGAGAAAATTACAATGAATTAATCCTCATGCCCATATGCACTATGAATATATGTCCATAGTGTGTGTGTGGGTGTGGGTGTGGGTGTTTGTGTATGTGTATAGGTGTGTGTGGCACGTATGTGTGTGTGTGTGTGTGTGTGTGTGTGTGCGTGCGTGTGTGGTTATGTGTGCGTGTGTGTGTGTGTGTGTGTGTGTGTGTGTGTGTGTGTGTGTGTGTGTGTGTGTTTTTGTGTGTGTGTGTGTGTGTGTGTCTGTGAGTATATATGTGTGTGTGTGTGTGTGTGTGTGCGCGCATGTGTGTGTGCATGTGTGTGCGTGGGTGTCTGTGTCTACTTCTGTGTGTGTGTTTAAGTTTGTATGTGTGTATGTGTGTGTGTGTGTGTGTGTGTGTTTGTGTCTGTCTGTCTGTCTGTTTGTGTGTGTTTGAGTGCGTGTGTGTATGTACGTGTATCTATATATGTATGTGTTTAAGTATATGTGTATGTGTGTGTGTGTGTGTGTGTGTGTTTGTGTCTGTCTGTCTGTTTGTGTGTGTGTTTGAGTGCGTGTGTGTATGTACGTGTATGTATATATGTATGTGTATAAGTATCTGTGTATGTGTATATGCGTTTCTGCATGTGCGCATTTTATGCGGGCGTATATTATCACCTGAGATCATTTCATATGTTTTCGTTATTTAGTACTAACCTGTGGGTGGGGGATGGGGGGTGAGGAAGTATGTATGAGAAAAAATTTGACGCAGCTCGAAGGGATTTCTCCCCGTCTTCTCCTTTCCTGCATGAGGGGACGGAGAGGGGGAGTCGCCGAATTTATGAAGCGGCCTTGCTGTGGATGTGCTGTGTCTCACGACACTGTTTCTGACCCAGGGCAGTGGACAGGATGCAGGGATGACCCTTCATCCAGGAGGTGCCAAGATAGGAGGGAGTGAGGAGGGTGGAGGGGAGTGGAATATATGGGAAATGAAATGGGTGGGAGTGATTTCTATGCCTTTTTCTTTTTGGCTACCCCCGTGTAAGGGGGAAAAAGCCTTGGTATATGTATGTATGTATAGTACTAACCTGACTCGTTTTAATTCGTGCTACAGTGATGAAGATGAACTATTTATAGATGTGAATCCGCAATACTCAAGCCTAATTTACAGAACTGCCTTGTGTACTCACTATCCCATATGTATAGGAATAAATACTACACAAAGTAGTTATACATACCCTATTCAGTTAACTAAACAAATGATTTAAAGCATAATTCACTCGCCAATGAGAATATTGTAATGGTGTACTTGAAACATTGTATATGTATTGTTGTATACATTATTTGTATCTTATAAATATGTATGTAAATAAGAACTACAAACAGTGTACCATATAGATTAATAAGGGAGTTTAGGAGCATCGAGAATGAATGTATGTAATCGTGTACTTGAAACATTGTATACATTATTTGTATCTTATAAATATGTATGTAAATAAGAACTATATACAGTGTACCATATAGACTAATAAGGAAGTTTAGGAGCATCGAGAATGAACGGATACTGCAATCTGATAGAAACTCGAGGAGAGGGACAGTAAACATGAATAAGATAGACTGAAAGCAAAGGAAAGATCAACATGGTATGAGCTAGTACGTATTGTGTAAATAAACGAATAATCACGGGATAATAAATTATAATGAACTCAGGAAAGAACCGTAAAGAATAGACGTTGGAATAAACGTGAGTTGTACGTTTGGTGTCTATTTCAGTGTTCTCGTTAAAGAAAGACGAGGAAGGTGCTCAGTCACACCTTTTCTGACGCCTTGAGTAACTTATAATAAATTCAGGAAAGAACCGTAGAGAATAGACGTTGGAATAAACGTGAGTTGTACGTTTGGTGTCAATTTCAGTGTTCTCGATAGATAAAGACGAGAAAGGTGCTCAGTCACACCTCTTCTGACGCCTTGAGTAACTTATAATAAATTCAGGAAAGAACTGTAGAGAATAGACGATGGAATAAACGTGAGTTGTACGTTTGGTGTCAAATTCCATGTTCTCGTTAAAGAAAGACGAGGAAGGTGCTCAGTCACACCTTTTCTGACACCTTCCTCACCGAGGGACACCTCTACATTATTCTGGCAACCATCAGGCAATGGCATTGATCTTTGTGCCATCCTTTTGTTCTCTTGAAGGCCATAAACTTTTGGTTCTCATTCTAGGAATCATTGTCGCTTTGGATTTATCAGAGATACCCCAAGCATAAAACTAATGGAAGTTAATGTATGCCTAAGGAATTCAATGTTAAAATAATCTTCAGGAGACTAAGCAACAGCAATGCATAAGAATAGTATCCATGGGGGAAATAGGTTGGGAGCTTCTGGCCTCCACCCGTGTCATGTATTCACTTCCACAGCAAAAAGTACTTTCTCTTTCTGCAAAAATTGAGAACGAATCGTTTGTTACATCACGAACTCCCTTGCTCGGGTCTAGGAAAGGACTATGGACTTAGGAAAGAACTTACGAAAGGACTATAGGGTTTGGAAGTTGGGGACTCTTGTTCAACGTAAGTAATCTTCGTAACCTCTTGTACCGTGACCCGCGGCCTCGATACCCCCTAGCGACCTTCCAGACGCGATACTGCTGTACCGTAGCGAGCTCCTAGTACGTCGACGAACATTGAAAATGGCGGCCATAGAACCGTGATTATGGGAGCTATGTGATCAGTTAATAATCTTAAAAAGAAATCTTTAGAATTTGTGTTAAAAGACTACCAATTGCGAAAGTTGACATCGGGGTGAGAAAGAAGTTAGTACTTCGTATTTGTATTTCTGAATCTGGGTAATGAAAATAAAAAAATAAAATAAAAAAAAGATGGAATGACAAGACCTTGAGGTTTGGTAAGCAGCGACAAGTATCAAGTCATTCTAAATTGTTCTACACTTTGGATATGTGAGATCCATTTCGTAACAAACAACTCGCAGTCAAAAGTCAATAAGTGACAATATTCAAACGCGAGAAGGTAAATATTTGTTGAAATAATTAGTAATCTGAAAGCCAAATTACTTCATGTTAGCTACAGCTCGCCTTTCAGACAATGTATAACTAATTGGATTCATTCTGCATCATTCTCTGTTTTTAGTTACCTGATACCCATTCTACCTTTCCACAAATTACTCAAAACCCGCTTGACATCTAGCCGCGTAACACTTACCCTGTAAATAAATCTGTCACTACATATTCATCAAGGGAATTATGAGAAGAGGAAATATTGGATCATTTTCACTTTCCAGTGCTTTGTCTAAACAAAGCGAGCCATTGGTCTCATCTAAGTGATACTTTATAGTTCAAATTACGTTTGCATTCTAGATTCACAATAGAAGTGTGGAGGAACTGCATAAAACGCTTTAAACTGATTCAGTAATGGAATCATTCAAACCAATCACTCCTCATTTAGAGGACGAAGAGAGAAATTTTTGCAGTAATCTTCTGTGAAAAAAAAGACTGAACCTTTTTTTCCTTTTTCATGCAGACGTAGAACTGGTTTTCTGTGAGCCTGAGGCTAACTTTGGGTCATTTCATAGCCGAAATCTAAACATTAACTCTGGCTCGTTTCTCAAATCTTTTGCCATTTTAAGTTCTAGATGACCCCTAATGGTTCTCTAATTAAGACTATTATCTCATTCTATTCTGCTTACTTAGTGTTTATTAATGGGCATCTATTTAAGGAAAGTATATCAGGTATTCTACTTCAGCATTATTCATAAAACAACTAACCATCGGTTAGTACTTTATTAGTTTTTACATTGCGGTAGTGTTGGCGTGGGTAATGTACAATTACAGCAAGTAATAGAATTAGTAATGTTTACATTTATCTCTCTTTTTGACATTTTTCGTACACGCTTAACCATTGTCATTTTAATTTGGTTTTTGTTGCACTTAAACGGTTTCCTACAAATTTGTTTAATTGTGGCTTTTTCATTCATATGGTTCATGCATATTCAGATTAATCATTTTGCCGTGCAGGCTTTCTTCAGAAGAATAAAATCGCCAATAAATATCATTGAAAAGATTACTCCAAATGTGATTAATACTTGCAGTGGTATGTCACTACAGTAAGTATAGGTATTCGTTAGAGAAGGAATTAAGAAAACCCCAATTCTCTCGAGACTTATTGGAATTTCAATGCGAGTGCAGCTGATGTCTTGCCTGTGGAACATAATTCTTTTTTGCAAGAAGGACATATTTCATATTTGGGAGCACTGAATAATTTAGATTACAAATTACAATTCTAACCATACAGAATATTACTACAAACATTTATAGGTATTTACATATTGATATGTGGAACATAAAACTGCTAACAAAGATATATTTCCATAAGGTATGTCCCAGCGGGGTGACAATTATTAATACAGAATTTGATTATGGTACACGTATTCTATAGAAAACGAATTTGTCAAGGCATGACCTTGCTACATACTTTCATAGCACTAGGGCCCTCCTCGGGCGAAGAAAGCCCTCTGGTAGCAGCAAGAAAAATGATGTCACGATCAGCAGTGAAAATCCTAACCTGAGCAAACTTAGCAAGTTTCGAGTCAGAACTACCCTCCATCTCTTTTCTTGAAGTTACATAAGAAGACGTTAGATCCGACAGACTCATCACGATCATAATATCTGTTAGATCAGTGGATCTCAGCCTTTGTCACTGCCTGTACCCTTTGATGTCTCAGAGAAATTTTTCGTAACCCCATCTAATACAAATACAAGGCAAACATATAAAAAGGATTAGTGATACAAACCTTGCTTTGCTTTCTCATAGTAAATATACAGTACCAATGCACTGGCTATTATGTCTCGTACCCCCATCCAATACAAATATAATGCAAACATATGAAAAGGATTAATAATACAAACCTTCCTTTGCTTTCTCATGCTAAATATACAATATCATTTCACCGGCTATCATGTTTCGTACTCCCAGGTTCAAAGTTTAGTACCTCTTGGGGTTCTTAAACCACTACATTACTCGTAAATCCAACTGCAGTTGTATGAAATGATGTAAGGATTCTTTGTCGCTGACTGTCTTTATTGAAAATCCAAATATGTCATTAAAAAATTGGTTACATAAAAAAGGCCGAGATTTTGATACGTGAATGATGCTGTTGAATATATTTACATTTATGTCTGCAAGTTGATTAGACAAACTCAATAGTCACAGTCGATTTAAGGCCATGTGCAATATATCATTTAAGACCATATACCCCTGACCACCGTCTTGCACTGAATTTAACGGACTCAAACTTTCACATATCTAAACTCTTTCATCCAGACAAAGCCGCTTTAGTCTCTTCGGTAGCCTAGTGGATACAGAGTCAAACTCATGAGCGGGTGATCGTGAGTTTGATACCTGAGACCAGCTGCGTGGTTCTTCCGTTGGTTCTCGACAGCCCTGGCCAAGGCCCTCCTGTTGTTGGCGTTATAACAATCCGGCCTAGCCTTTCGCGAGCTTTGAACTCGGGTCCCTCTAGACGCGAGACCCAAACGTTACTATTCAGGATAAGGATTATTCTAGTTTTCTTTATATGTATTCTCTCTACGTTTCCCAGTCTCCAGTTTTCAATTATTTCTTATCTCTTTTTATTACAATAATGAAGTGTCGCTCATGTACATTTTATCTTCCAGTACTTTGTTTATAGTATTATTTACCTTATCTTTTTTTCATTATTTTTCATTTTGATGCCTCTATATGTATTGGCACTATGAACCTTTTCTTATAGTAATCAAACACTTCTTTATTCTGTAGGACAAACCAAATTTAATGACGCTCAGTTTGCACTAAACAAATTAGTCTACGGATTACACAAGTACGATAAAAAAAAGTAACTCGGTAATTATTTGAACATTTTCTTTTCGTTCAAATTAAGCAGTTTTATCAATGTCCATAGATAATCATATAACCATATTCGGGAAACTCGAAATTTACCACAATTAAGACCATGATTAGCGTAAGATTTTTTGTTCATCTAAACGCGTGATTTAAAGAGAAACTGAGCATCAATTCACAAAACGTAAATACAATGAGGACAACAAGGACAGAGATTGGTGTGATAAGTGGGACCCGTATGTGTGTGTGTGCGACGGAGCAGAAGAGTTACAAAAAGGGAATTACAATAAAGGTTCTCGGAAACAGAGGAACATCTGTGTCTAATGTACCTCAGCGAACGTTACTGAATAGGATTATTATACGGGGAAGATTATGGTAGTGCAGTGTAGCATTGCGAACGCCATTATCTCCAGGTCAGGGAGAGCAAGTAGTAGTTAACTGAGGACATGGCTGAGGTTCAGAGTAATGGAGTTGACATATTGATCAGAAATAAGGTAAAAGTGGTGTGAGCACCTTTAATAGTATAGAGTCCTGCAAATGCGAATGGCATAGAAGAAAAAGTCTTTAGAACTCTTGAGCAAAGGATGATGATAGCAATAATGATGAAAATAATAACAATAACAAGAACTAATGATAATAATAATAGTAATAGTAATTAATAATAATGATTTTAATAATAGTAATATTAATTAATAGTAATTAATAGTAATAATAATTAATAATAATTATAATAGTAATAATAATTAGTAATAAAAATAATAATAAATGGTAATAATGGTAACAATGATGATAATAGTAATAATAAAAATAATGACTTTTTAACAACAACAACGATAAAAACAATTTCAAAGTTGTCGCTGCGACAGTACCGTTGAATTTTTAGATTTTCCTTATTTCTTTTCTATTATTTTTTTTCTTTTCTGGTTTTGTTCTACGTAGACGAAGGTAATGCAAGGATCAGCTTTCCAAAGGCCATTTATTACACAGGCATTTCACGCTTATTTCACAGCATTTTTAAAGAAAAGGCGATAAGTGCATACAATTCCGCGTACCCACACGTAGGTTGACAAAACAGGCATTTTCGTAGTTATTGCCATGCTGCTTGCTTAGTCGCACCCAAGCCAAACAACGAGGCTCCTGATTGCCACTTGCCAACAAATGACCAGCCAGCTGCGGTTCCCGGAAAGTTTATATAATAGATGCTGTGCTGGGCGACTTTCTTTCTTTGTTGGATGAGGTTAAGATGAAAAAAACATCCCTAAAGTAACCTCCCAATTACACGCATTGATTTCAGCCTCCAACACCAAATCTCCTACACCACCCCTCCTAAGCCACAACACCACGAAATAGATATCCCTAAAATTGCAATAGTCCTCTTTTATACACAACTATCTTTTCATTTTCATACAGACATCTCTTCCCCTTCTACAACTACCGATCCCGCGCGATCGGATGGTCAGCTCTAGGTAGTCCATAGTCCATAATCTATAGTTCATAGCCGTCCTGAAGTGAAGGATTAATGGAATTTCTTATCTCGTCTAGTCCATAGTCAGTCTCCTGCACATTTCTAGACCAAAGAATCGCAAGTTTGCCACGTCCAATACTTCTATGCGCACCAACAGACTTAGCATTGCACTGCAGAATGTATCCTTTTCCCAGCTTAGATTCAGTAGGACTCTAGACCAAAGAACCGCAAGTTTGCCACTTCCAATGCTTCTATACGCACCAACAGACTTAGTATTGCACTACAGAATGTATCCTTTTCCCAGCTTAGACTGAGTAGGACTCTAGAGAGCCCTGTATGGCTACTGGTCACATTAGTGCTTATGTCAGTGCGGGGCCTCTCACTGGAAATTCGGCTGCCCTGGACTCCTCGCTGGGTATTTTCTTTCGTTCTCTGCGACCAAGTCTTCGTCTCGCCGGCAAAACGGCTCCGGTATTTCAGGAAACCTGTTTCGTCGATAGAGAACCGGCTATGACTTGTACATTTTACTATATTATATGCATATCATATTATATGTACTCTTAGCATAAAGGCACACACAGACACACTAGCACATCGCAGACGTAAAGCACGACCACGCGCACAAATATCTACATACGTTTTCTCTCCTACTGAATTTCATTCCATTTCTAGCTTTCTTTACTAATACATCTTCTCATTTCAGTTTACCAACCACTAAAATATTTCCATCTCTCTGACTGTCCCTACGACTAAGCTTACGACTCCTTTCCTAACTTTGTTGGTTGAGATGTTGCTATTAGATATTCCAAAAAGAATTCCCCTAATTACCGATGTGGGCTTCGAACTTCAAATCTTCTGCGCAAGTCTTGAGCCACGACACGTACATACTCTAATAAATATCCTTAAAGCGTCCAGTGGCAATAGCCTTCTTTTATACACGACTATCTTTCATTTTCCTACAAACCCCTCTTCCCCTCCCACAACACCGATCCCGCGAGAGTGGGTGGTCTGTTGTACGTAGTCCACATGCCTCCTGAGCCGCGACATAAGTTCAACCTTTTAAGTTCCCACTATCACTAGGAGAGCTCTACGGCTGGATTAGTGGACCATAGACTACCTAGGACAGACCGCCCACAAGCGCGGGATCTGTCTCCGGGAGAGGAAGGAAGGTCTGAAAGAAAAATAATAGTCGTGTATAAAAGGGAGCAATTGCTACTGAACACTTACGAGGAATTTTCATCAGAACCTTTGTGACAATGACTTCAGGATTTTAGGATGCATAGGGTCTCCTTATACCACAGGCTTCCATGGTCAACGTCGCTGTTGAGGATAGGAATCTTCTGGAGGAGCTGATGACGTTTTAGGGTTCCGTGGTCTCTCACATAATGCTGGTGGACGGCCGCTTCCTTGAGGTGAACAGAGATATGCCCGGTGGTCAAACTAACGTTGGAATGTAGGAAAGAGGCCAAACGCAGAGTATGGGAGTATACTGGACTCCCATACTCTGCGTTTGGCCTCTTTCCTACAGTGCTGTTGCAGTCGTTGCTGCTTTTATTCTAACGTTGGAATGGCGACATCCGCTTGCTGGGCATAGAATCTGGACTACCACGCCACACTAACAACTGGGACTATTATCTTTAGGGGAACTGTTCCGTATTAGATATCGAGCGTTTCTTTCTGCTTCTTCCATATCTTATGATAAATGACAAGTCTATTTTCGTTCTTTTCTTGTGGGTTACGTGAACCCTAATGATATTGCGTAGGATCGTCTTATCAATTTCGACTCGACCTTTATATAAACTCTGTGGAAAATACAGATATTTTTACATTTCTTAGGAAGAGAACTATCGTCTTGCAGGCACCAATTATCAATAGCATTTCTAGTTGCCTTGGCTACGCGACGATAGGAATTATCGTTGTTGGCAAAGATCTGCCGTTGTCTCAACAAGAAAAATCTGAAATGTGAGAATTTCTGATCCCATTTTTGAAGATGCTATAAAGTAACAGAGAGATGTCAAGGTAATAGATTAAATTTGGAAGCTTGTTTTCCCATTTCTTTTGACTACAGAGAAAAATATCACAGAGATAGAGAAATAAAAAAAAAATCTAGGGTCTCCCGCCAAAATAATAATGATATCGATAATGATAATAATGATAAAGATGATGACAATAACATTAAGGATAATATTGATAGTAATGATAATCATCTTTTTATCATAACAATAGTAATACTCAAATGAGAATAATGTATGTACCAATGGCCTTTCTCCATCTTGATTATCCGCAAGGGGCAAAGTACACAGCAATTTGCTCACCAATTGCCTTTTACGACACAATGAGTATTTGTTCAGGGTTTGTACGCTGCCTTACGGAAGGACCTTTATTTCTGGGAACTGGTGACCTTTACTCAGAATAGATGCCCTTACTAAAGTCCTCGTCACACACTCAAGAATTTCGTTAATTGTTGTGAATTTGAAAAACTGGAAAACGACATTACGCACAGTATCCTAGGACTTCCCTATGCACAATTCAACAATGTGTCTAATATTCGTATAGGTTTAACTTCTCAATATGCGACGCAAAGGTGATTTGATATTTGGAGATTCGAAAAATAAAAGATTGTGACCTAAGTCGTTTCTTCTCAAACGAACTCGTTCACTTGTCTTTACATGTGACTGTCAACCTCTATCGGTACCACGCAGGTCCTGGTAATCAAAGCAGTAACCTACTTATAATAGTAATAACAAAGAGATTGTCAAATATTTCATTGTATTCCGTCGTCGCCCGAGTTTTTTTTTTGTGTGTGTGTGTGTGTATGTGTGTGTGTGTGTGTGTGTATGTGTGTGTGTGTGTGACTGTGTCTGTGCCTGTGCCTGTGTCTGTGCCTGTGTCTGTGTCCGTGTCTGTGTCTGTCTGTCCAGCCCCATGGCATTTCCTCGCCCAATAAGAAGTGAAGAACTAAAACATATGACTTCTTAACCGTTCCACCAGCCTGCAGTGATGTCCCGGTCCTGTCCAAAAGCTTTGTTGGAAAACGCAACTGTTTCACTGGCCAGCCTCTCAAAGGAGAGATAACTCAATGAAATAAAGTTAGGATTTTGCAAGGTTAGCGCGCCATTAATCTTTCGGTCCTCTCGCTCATGCTCCCGCTCTGTGTTTGTATATTTTCTTTCACGAAAACCTTGTTCTGTTCTCTATTCAGGTGTTCTACCCTTAGTCTTCACTACCAATCAATCTCTCTCTTATATATATATATATATATATATATATATATATATATATATATATATATATATATATATATATATACATATATATATACATATTTCTTTTAGGAAAACCTATTCTATCCTTATGCTTCACTATCAATCACGATCAATCATATCAATCACTATCTCTATCTCCATCACTCTATCTCTCTATCTCTTACACAGACACACACGGTTTAATGGTGTGGTGGTACCGCACTCGACGGCTAACTCAGCGATCCGAGTTAAATAAAGCCTTTCCCAGGGCTAAAAATGTCAACATTGCTGCACTGCGAACGGGCACTTCAACGCTGGCTGGCAAAGAGTTGTGTGTATGTGTATGTATATATATATATGTATATATATATATATATATATATATATATATATATGTATATATGTCTATATATATATATATATCTATATATATCTATATATATATATCTCTATATATATCTATATATATATTATATATTATATATATATAATATATATATATATATATATATATATGTGTGTGTGTGTGTGTGTGTGTGTGTGTGTGTGTGTGTGTGTGTGTGTGTGTGTGTGTGTGTGTGTGTGTGTGTGTGTGTGTGTGTGTGTGTGTCTGTGTCTCAAACTGTCCGGAAATAGATTCAATTTGGAAGTAGGTAGAAACAACTTCGCCAACCGTGTAGTTAATGAATGGAATAAACTTCCTGCACAGGTAGTGCAATGTAGTTCAGTTCGAAGCTTTAAAAATCATTTAGATAAACACCTAAGCAAGATGCTGTAATGATTATAATTTATTTCATATTTGTTTTTGTTTTGTTATCATTTGTCTGTTTTGATTTTCATTTATTATTAGTTATATGTCAGTTCATTATTATTTACCTGTTTGTTTATTATCTAACTATGCCTATTCATTTATTTATGTATCTTATTTGTTATTTACATTATTATAGTTTTTATTAATTCATTATTAAGATTTTTCGCATCCGACCTAGATATGGACCAAAAGGTCTCCTGTCGGCATGCTCCGCCTTTGTAATCCTTTGTGTCTGTGTGTGTGTGTCTGTGTCTGTGTCAATGGAAGCTTAAAGTATAGTATGTAGATATAATCAGAACCAAACATTTCGACCTCGTGGACCTTCTTCAGTGGAATGATAATAGGAGAAGATAGTCAGTCCGACAACATCTTTCATCAATTAGGACATTCCCAATCCTCGTGACCTGGTGTACTTGCTAGATTTTGTCTCGTTGCTTTCATTCCACGTGTATGAATATCATAACATTCGAAACTGTCCCATCGGAAGCCAGTCGATGTCGGTGACCATGTAACGCCATTGTCCTCTTGTCTTACCTCTCAGGCTGCCCATGTGTCTGTGTCTGTGTAAGTTGTTCTCTGTTACCCTTTCGTTTTTGTTTTTATTTTCTCTCTTCCTTTCTCAGGAATCAGTTGGCAATTTTCTTGCTCCACTTCTGAGAAGATCTTCATCGTGGTCTTTTCCTGTAGTCCACAATATCTGCATTAAGCTTCTTAGAAATCACATCTTCGTTACCTCAATTTTCTTCGTCGTTTTTCTTTTTAAGCTTCGTTGCTCTTATATCGTAATGATGACCGGAATAAATGGAATTTAACTTGTAAGTTAAAGATTATGATATTTCAGTTCTTTTGCATTCTTCTAAATGAAATTTTTCATTACTGATCTCTCTTTTTTTTCTGTCGCTACTTCTGACGTCAGATAAGATGCAGGTGAATCAAACTTATGTCAATCTGCTATCTTATTCTAACATAAATTTTCTAGTTTTCTCTCTCTCTCTACTGCATCCCTATCCTTTATGTTTATCTTCCAACTGTGTTTTCCTATGTCTTCTATAAACACATCATTTCCTGCGAGTTTTGCTCATAATCAACCAATAACAAGGTGTCGCCAGCAAATATCTAATTGCTCACATTCATTCCTGTAAATTTCATCCCCGGAAGATTTCTAGAAAGCCCACGAGTTTTCTTACTCTGTAAAGAAAATAGCTAATTTAAGGGGTCTTTGTCTCACTCTGCTCATTAATCAAACTCTCTTACAGTTCCCCTCTGTATTCAAACCAAGGTTGTTGCCAATAACACGCTCTTTGATATCAACATCCATTTCCTGGAACATCAACATTGTTTGTCTTCTTGTGTCAAGGGCATTCTGGACTTCTATGAAAATTTATATAAACATCTTCTCTGATTTAACAATTTCTCCATCAACATTTGATTTCCTCTTTTATTCACAACGTTGTTCTGCGTTTCTTCAGATTCCGTCGTTCCAGCTTCCTTCTAAATAATGTTCTTGAATATATTTCACACTGTATGTTTATATGTTTTGCGTCCGTCACTTTAGCATTATCATAATCTCCTATTGCCTTGATTATTATCTCTACCACAGTTCTTAGTGATTTCATTATATATATATATATATATATATATATATATATATATATATGTATATATATATATCAACAAGAACCCATTGTATCGGATAAGAAGAAATAAAATAGACGATATCCATATATTTCGATCACGAACTGTGAAACTCTTCGTATTCCACTGAAGAGGATCACAGTCCGTGTTCGAAATATATAGATATCGTCTATTTCATTTCTTCTTATCCAAACAGTGGGTTCTTGTTGAAATTTACGAATGTGTTACGACATTACTTTGTAGTTATATATGTATATATCATATTTCTTCTCGTATGTAAAAATATTTGCGTTAGGATCCGTGACGATCAAACCTCTGGTCATTTTCTTTTTCTATATGTCTCTCTTCTTATTCCATACAATATTTCTGGGGATTTATTTCTATAGT
>NC_134787.1:61636810-61662027 GCF_046742065.1 Oratosquilla oratoria
ACATACACATACACGCAGATACACACACACATACACGCAGATACACAATCACACACACACACACACACACACACACACACACACACACACACACACACACACACACACACACACACACACACATACAAGCACACGCACACGCACGCACTTACACAGACATGTACACATGCACACACACACACATACACGTGCACGTTTCCAATATTTAAAACTTGAAATGCATGAAATTAACGAGTACAGGTGAAATATCATCTTGTACCATAATGAACTGTAAGAACTATTTTATGCCATTCTTTCGAAAATACTTTAAGTCCAAATTTTTTTAACCTGGATGAAAAGGTCAGCATGAGACTTCCAATAAAAAAGATACAAATTTTGTGTGTGTGTGTGTGTGTGTGTGTGTGTGTGTGTGTGTGTGTGTGTGTGTGTGTGTGTGTGTGTGTGTGTGTGTGTGTGTGTGTGTGTGTGTGTGTGTGTGTGTGTACCTGCAGGCATGTTTGCATGTGTGTACTTATCTATAATATGCAGGAAATGAGCTATATTCACGGGGTCTTGTTCAGCGCTCCATCCATCACACGTAACTTTCCATTCGTTCATAATTCTAGACCGGGATATGTCTTCCTTAAGGCTATTACAAAGGATTACAAAGGCGGAGCATGCCGGCAGGAGACCTTTTGGTCCATAACTAGGTCGGATGTAAAAAAAATATAATGATCAAAAAAATATATATATAATAATATAGATAATAAGAAATAAAATAAATAAATGCATAGGTATAGTTAGATAATAAACAAACATGTAAATAATAAATAATAATAAATCGACAGATAACTAATGATAAATGAGAGAGAGACAAAAATTCGGTTAAGCCTTTCGTTGGATCATTTAACTTGTTTTATCCGAACAGTCATTCATTCAATTATTCTTTCATCATTATATTCATTATTTTCCACCTGGGATCATTATGGACCTATAGGTGTCCCGTCAGCCTGCTCATCAACTGTAATAAATTTTGCTAATTTATCAATTTATTAATTATTATTATGTACTTAATTATCTATTAATTTTTTTTTTTTCTAAATGAGACGATCTTATAAGGAAGATTAAATGAGAATAGATTAACCGAAACTTTGAGATCAGATTTAGGAAAAATTCTTCTCGGGAGTCAAACATGATAAAGAAAGCTTGATGTCAGTAACTTTAGTGTGATCTATATGAAAAGCAAAAGAGAACAACAATATAAGAAATATGAAAATGAGATACTAAGTTACGTGGAAATGGAAAACAGCTAACAATAACACTTATCAAGAACCTCGGTCTGAGTCAGTAAAAAGAGTTTATACAGGTTCAGAAAATATAAATTTGCGTTGATATAATGAATTATTAATCTTTTGTTTCCTAAAGTGAAGCCTAGAGCATGCAGTGGTGGCATGAAATCCGCTCTATGAACCAAGTGGCATATGAACCCGAACTTGGTCAAATCTAGAAGGGGCATAACAAGATGGATGCAGAGTCTGCAAGATTTGACGTACACTAACATACACGACTCGATGATGCAGGGGTTAGAGTTCCCGGCCGCCACAACGGCGGTCCGGGTTTCCGAATCCTGCCCAGGGCTGAAATATTTTCAGTAACGCTGCGCTGCGAGTCGTTACTCCAACTCTCGTGGGCGGGGATTTGTGTGTGTGTGTGTGTGTAAGGTAACAGCTTTACCCATAGATCGGTCATATATGAACTCTGAGCTCTCTTCCGGGAGGGAAATAGCTGTCGATCACGAGTCCAACACGTGATCCAAGACTATGGTGAATCACATACACATAAACACGAGCGCGCACTTCCATATATATATATATGTATGTATGTATGTATGTATTTACTTTATAACCTATTTACGTTTGATTCCTGTCTCCACAGATTTGTGATCCGTAGCGGTCTGGTGGATGGCCGAGAGCTATCCCTCTTTGTGTCTGCCCACAGTCCGTACGGGTCGAGCCATCACCACCGCCTCAACACCCTAACCTTCAAGACAGCTGAGAACCGAATGAGTAAGTATAAGAGGCAAAGGTGGTTTGGAGCAGTACAAAATCGTATTATGGGAATGAAATTGGAGGTCCGACATATTCCTGTGTTATTAATAGGATAGGGGAAGTTCGCTGGCTGAACACGTTAGGGCGTCGTTACTTGCGACGAAGGTCGAGGGGATGGCGGTTCGAGTCCTGCCACCGGCGAAGTTGAACCAAGGGCATTATGGTTCATTAAATTCCTCGCTACAAAGTCCTCTGTGAGGAGCAACGTCTTAGCCTCCCGATAGGGGGGGATTTTGTGACGTTAGACCTTATCATCTATCATAGGATACAGTTGATATGTCAATTTCCATTAAGAAGACCCTCTATTGTCAATTCTGAATTAAGAACATTTGTACAAAAGAAAATCAATCAACACCAAACCCATTCCCGTGTATAACTGTAGGACAGCGTTTCCCAAACTTTTCCGACCATAGCATCCCTTGTCGTCATGTCTACGCAATCCAGCATCCCTATTATTAGAAGGATAAAAGAAAGTGAAGTGTACTGCTTGATTATTTATTTTCTTGATTCCTTAGAACTGACACAAATTGACAATATTGTTTTTAGAAGAAATAAGAACACCCTGGAAAAATAGAATAGCATGGAAAAAGTCAAATATGCACAACTAGGTAATCAATGATAATTATATTAATGTGATTTTTGTGTGCATCATTTCCCAGCACCCCCTATAATTGATTTCAGCACCCCAAGTTGGAAAATATTGCTTTAGGATAAAGTCAGTAATAAGCTAGAGGAAGCGATTTACGTCGAGCCGGAATTCGATACTTTCTTACAGAAATTAGGCTACCTTTGTGAAAACTTTGTGTTCGCCACAAGTTTCGGACTCATGGTTACAATAGCTGTTGACAAAAGGGCCAACTTTGATGTGCAGCTATTTCAGGCATCATGGACAAACAACTTAGGATTTATCCTGCAGAAAGATTGCGTTGTATGTGCTCTCTGGGGCCAAAATGGGCTGTGCTCCACATCGAGACACTCCGAAACAAAGCATGAGAAAACTTTCAACAAAAGTACAGACAAAGTCGAGGATACAAAGAAAACGGCAACCAACTACAAAAAAAACGGCTCAGCGAGTTGAAAACCTCGTGTGCTGACACTCACCGTCACACTTCCCCGAGGTGGGAAGTGAGAAACCCCTAGCAAGGCGGCCAGCCACTGGGTTTTTAAGGCCGATGTTTGGGTCGCCTCCCCGCCTAGCCAGGGCTGTAGAGATCCAACGCAAGAGACACACAGCGGGTCTTGGGACAAAATCAATTGTAACAAGTTAGAAATAATTCTGTGTATAGCAAAACATGGAAAAGCTTTCACCAATAGAGGTTATATAAAAGTTAACTTTCTGGACTACTCTGAAGAGATTATTTGGTCACATGTCAGTGTATGAATATAATTTTAAGGATAAAAGGCACACCACGTCAAGGTGTCATCTGTCGGACAGGGCATACATATTATATATATATATATATACATAAGTTCATAGAAATGTCAGTTGGCTAGGCAGAAAGGTCTTTGTGGGATGCTTTTGATGAAGTTAAGATCCTGTTAACTGAAAAAGACCAAGCTTGTCTTGAATTGGAGGACAAAGACGATCTTGTACAGATTACGTTTCTCTCAGACATCACCTTATATCCAAACGACCTCAATTTTATCTTTCAAAAAGCAAAATATAAATGAAAGATATTTGTGACGAAGCATGTTTTTTATATTAAATTTTTTAATTTACCTTCAAAAAACGTGAAGAGGTTTCTGCCACTTATTCTGATAATACTCTGCAGATATTGAAGCATACAAGAATCTAAGGTCCTGTTCACATTAGCGGTTTGAACCGCGGGGAAACCGCGGCGGTACAACAAAGTCAAAGAAGAACTGCGCAGTTGTGTGTGAACGCTTCCATTGACTTGCACTGTAACTGAACAGCCACAGTTCAAACCGCGGCGGTTGAAACCGCCAATGTGAACGAGCCTCAGACACCCAGATGTCAGCATACTCGTATAAACACACTAATCCAGTATTTCCGTTTTTGACCACAGTCTCTTTGGTCAGTAATAACCAGCGCTTCTGCTGAAGAGGACCACAGATAGTAGTCGAAATATACAGTTTCCCTGTACTTCCGTTATTATTTCTCCGATAGTGGGTTTATAGTGAACTTTTACAAATGTGTTATAACATACCAATTTCCAGCGTTTCTATCCCTAAGAATGGTAATGTATTGGCACGCTATAAAAGACTGCCGAATCTTTCCTTAGATACAAGGGCCCCTTTTCTTAGACCTTGACACTGTCTTGTGTTTAGGGGCAACAAGTTTCTCTTTGTTAGCTCCCATAAAGTTCCACCAACACTACCACCACCACCCATCATTACCTCCAACACTACCTCCAACACTACCACCACCATTATCACCAGCTTGTCACTATCACCACCATCACCAACACCTCACACTATACTCCAATTGAATAGTAGGCAGAGAAATTAATTTCCAAGACTGTAAAGAAAACGGGTTTTGCTCTACTGAGCTGTGACTTGGAATAAACTCAGATGAATCAGTGTTATGATTTTGCACGTGTCCACCAAACGAAGTCTTTCATTATGTCGCTAAATCTTCCACTTACGTAGGTAGCTGGAGTACACTAATATTGATAATTACAGTCGTCCCGCTTCCTTAAAAAATTAATCAACAACTGCAGCTTCAAAAAAATTATTTTGTTTTTTAATTTATGATTTCACCTGGCATCATTTTCATATCAGACTTTAAAAAAATGATTGATGCAAATGTCATAAGACTCCTTCAGTGCCTTGTCATGTCTCATTCATATCACAGACACACACACACAGACACACACACACAGACACACACACACAGACACACACACACAGACACACACACACAGACACACACACACAGACACACACACACAGACACACACACACAGACACACACGACACACACGACACACGACACACACACACGACACACACACACGACACACACACACACGACACACACACACACACGACACACACACACACGACACACACACACACGACACACACGACACACACGACACACACACACATACGACACACACACACGACACACACACGACACACACGACACACACACACACACACGACACACACACACACACACGACACACACACACACACGACACACACGACACACACGACACACGACACACACACACGACACACTCGACACACACGACACACACACACGACACACACACACGACACACACACGACACACACACACGACACACACACACACACACACACACACACACACACACACACACACACACACACACACACACACACACACACACACGACACACACACACACACGACACACACACACACACACACACACACACACGACACACACACACACACGACACACACGACACACACGACACACGACACACACGACACACACACACACACGACACACACGACACACACGACACACACGACACACACACACACACGACACACACACACACACGACACACACGACACACACACACACACGACACACACGACACACACACACACACGACACACACGACACACACACACACGACACACACGACACACACGACACACACACACACACGACACACACGACACACACACACACACGACACACGACACACACACACACAAGGCACACACACACACACACACACACACACACACGACACACACACACACACGACACACACGACACACACACACACACGACAAAAACACGACACACACACACACACGACACACACGACACACACACACACACACACACACACACACACACACACACACACACACACACACACACACACACACGACACAGACACGACACAGACACGACACAGACACGACACAGACACGACACAGACACGACACAGACACGACACAGACACGACACAGACACGACACAGACACGACACAGACACGACACAGACACGACACAGACACGACACAGACACGACACAGACACGACACAGACACGACACACACACACACACACACACACACACACACACACACACAGACACACACACAGACACACACACACACACACACACACATTAGATAAAATTATGATAAATAACACCTGAGGCCTATGAAGCTTAGTAGTTCTGTATTGATTACGTTTTTTCTGAAGAAATTAATATCACATTCTAAGCCAAATCCGTCACGTAGCACCTCCTAAGATTACACATGTATCTTAGCGAAGCAGAACAAGCGAAAACAAGAAGCGAAGTCCATTTATATATGAAATAGAGTTAGATATTACAATTTTCATCTCAAATGGAAATAGACATTACGAAATATGTGAGACTCTCATGTACAGTGTGAAAGTTTGAACGTTTAACAATGCACGTAGTTGCGCTATCTAAGAGATTTTAACTTTTATATAACCAAAAAAGCTTTATGTCAGTTACTTAATAATGCGACCGACAACCGTCTTTACCTAAAGGATCAAATGCCAAACTACACACATCGAGGTCCGTATACAAGCTTTAGAAACTCTTTGATCAAATGTAAACAATGAATGGAAAATACACCATAAATTATATTGGCTTAACATAGCTACGATTTCTAAAGCAAAGAATGAGTAATGAGCTTTGGATTCAGCTGATAGAGTAATTGTAAGATTCGTAAAGCAACGTTGACACGGGGCTAGTTTAGTTGAAACACAAAGGCAAAAGCCGACAAGACTGTGAGAATCAACACCGTGTGAGATCGAAACCTTTATTGGCACGACGTTTCGCTTTTTACAGCTTTTTCAAGTGAAAAAGCTAGAAAAAGCTGAAACAAGCGAAACGTCGTACCAATAAAGGTTTCGATCTCACACGGTGTTGATTCTCACAGGCTAGTTTAGTAGCCGCTGATGCTAGCGACTCGTAAAGCAACCACTCTCCTTGCCCAGTGTCAACGGGAAGTTAGTCAACTTGTTTCCAAACCATCCTTGTGTCAATACTTACTTGCCAGGAAAGTTAACTTGCAACTAGCACTAACTTAAGCATCATGAAAGAAGTGGTATCAGATCGCAAACCCATTTGTGTGTTCTAAAAATAAACTAGTCTAAGTTCTTAGCCAAGATTCTATGCCTAATCTAATCTAAACTAAAATGATCTATGGCACTAATGCATTCCGTCACTAAGGTGTAAGGAGTTGAAGAGATGAACGGTGTTATTCTTAAAAAAATCTTTCCTTTTATAAATCTTATATAAATCCTTGGAAGGGAAAGACTAAGGAAATAATTTTTTTAAGAATACCACCATAATAATCTTACGGTGATATTCCATGAGTGAAAGATTCTTTTTAAGAATAACACCGTAACAATCTTTTGTGGTATTCTTAAAAAAAAAAATTCCTTATATAAATCTTTCCCTTCCAAGTATTTATATAAGGTTTTTATAAGGATTTTTTTTAAAGAATAACACCGAAAGGAGTTTTATATTCAAAGTAGAAGGTCACGTAAAGTGTCACAATTAAAAAAAAAATCATTAATAGCAATAAGAATGAAAAATAAATTATTATCATTGCTGTGATCACTGGCGACTAATGAATAAAGATTTAATATATATATTTTTTTTTATCATGATATTTGCTTTGTTTTGCCGCAGCCTTTAGCCATTGTGATATCATTGCGTAACCAATATTATATTTCGTCACGATTAACGAATGATTCTTTCCTAAGGGAAAAATAGAATTGTAGATTTTGTTATAAACAAATCACTAGGAAAGATGTCTGTCTTACCCCTCGAGGTAAGAGAGATCAATAAAATAATCGAAATTTCCAGTGGAAAAAGAAAAATATAGAAAACGCAAAGGTCTGACAGGTTGAAAAGTTAAAACCATTCGATACATGCGTGAAAGATATGACAGCTGTGTTAGAAAAACCCCTTTTTTTTCTCTCTTGTCTCTCCTATAGACACGTTCCGTCACCAGGACTACGAATGGGTGTTATCGACCACAAAGAATATAAAAATGTATTCCTGTTCACAGGTGGCGTTGAGATCAGGGCGACTGTTACGAGTCTTTGTAATGTTTTCGGTGTTATCGACCACAAAGAATATAAAACTGTGTTCCTGTTCACAGGTGGCGTTGAGATTAGGGCGACTATTACGAGTCTTTGTAATGTTTTCGATCCAAATTGAATGCCTTTTTTTGTGATGAGGGAGCCAACACGATCAGTAAGCAGAGTAATAATCCCTAATCGCAACGTTATTTTCAGTGTGACGACAGCACTGATGGAGTCAAATAGGAAACGTTCGTATTTCATAGCGCTTCTTACACCGCAGACATATGGTACATCTGAAGAAAATGTTAAGGCGACGATCTTAATGGTAATTCAGCAAGTCCTCCTCCTCCTCTTCGTCCTCATCTTCTTCTTTCCCTCCTTCGTCTCCGTCGTCTTCCCGTTTACCTTTTCTTCTCACTCCTCCCACTTTTGACTTCTCGGGAGATGCGCTTTCCCTTGTCGTTTCAATCCTTGGTTATCTGAATCTGGCGCTATCGCGGCTCCTCTCAACAACCATATCTGTTTACTAAATTCATTTCTTCACGCTTTGCAGTCGCTATCAACCGTCCCCCGAAATCCAACCCGAAGCCAGCCTAAATAAAGAAACGATAAGAAGAACTTTTGTAGATTTACCGTAGTTCTTTATTTGCTTGCGGGAGAGGAGGACGGAGATTTTTTTTTTCGTAACTTTTTTTCTTTTGGGCCGAAAGTTTTCTACGAAAGGAAGTTTATTCCACAAGTAAGAATGATAGGGGACCTCCTCACTGCAGAGGGAGCTGTTTCTCTTTGATTTGCTAAAACCATCTGACGTCTGTCAAAACATGTATAATTAGTATCAAAATGTTAACTGATCCGCCGTAGAAATCAATAAATTGACCAGTTATGAATCAAGACGTTTGTGCTTAGTTATAACCCTTTTTTTCGTAATACTTGCCTCTGAAATGATTCAATCACCTAATCTCTCTGACGCATATTTTTAATACTTATACTTATAGAACATTATGTAACTCTCTATCGTATTATTTTCGTTCACAATACTGTTAAGATACAATTGTGTTATATGTCTCATTAGTTTAGAGAATTCATAGCACATATTAAAGAGCAGAAATATTAATACTTTAATAAAAAAAAGATTGTCAGACCTTTATCAAATGCCTTGGTAATATCTCGTCACGAAAAAGAATGTACAACTCATCGATTTAATACAATTCTGTTCTCTTTATCAGCGCAGAAGCGGGACAGCTTGTCATCATAGTAAGTTTGGTATGGACAGAATACAACCAAACAGACATGTAAACCATTCATCATTTCTCAATTCGGTGTTGACCCATTTTCTCTCTCTCTCTCTCTCCTTACAGGAAGCGCCAAGCATTCTTTCCCTTGGCCCATAGCTGTGGTGTTCGTATGTGCCGTCACCGTGGCCGTAGTGGCCATTATCATCGTGGTGGCCCTGGTGAGACTTAGGGTAAGCCGGAACCGGCACAGATGTGCCGCACGTGCCGCTGTCGTCACCACAGGCTCGGATGAACTCGAACTGGAGGATGATAACGATGACAAGGTACTGTGTCACTCCTGGGGAGGTTAGCGTCCAATGTCCCATATTTGGTCCATCGGCAGTTAAGACTAAAATACAACGAAATCTGTAGGGAAAAAAACGAACACAGAATACTAACCACCGAATAAATTAGATTTTGAGTCGAGACATTAACACTTTGTCTAAGGCGACATTGTTTGAACTTGCTTAAATGTAATAGAAAGTGCACAAGGGTGAGATTGATACAAAGCTCTCGAACAATTTCGACTTCACGTTCGTTTCACGCAAGGTGATGTCATTATACAAGATAGCGCTAATTTCTAAATAGAAAAATTACTTTTGTCCCATACAACAGACACAGATCACACACATAAACGCGTACACACACGCACACAAACATGCACCCACTTACACACACACACACGCACACACACACGCACACACACACACACGCACACACACACACACACGCACGCACGCACACACGCACACAAACACACACGCACACAAACACACACACACAAACACGCACACGCACACACACACACACGCAAACACACACACGCAAACACTCACACACACACACACACACACACACACACACACACACACACACACACACACACACACACACGCAAACACACACACACAAACACACAAACACTCACACACACACACACACACACACACACACACACACACACACACACACACACACACACTCGGTGGCACATTGGTAGAGCGCTGAACTGGGAAGTAGAAGTGCTCCCAGTACCCAGTTCGAATCCTGCCCAGGGCCGAAATTATTTCGGTATCGCTGTGCCTCGGGTCGCACTCTGACTCTCGTGGGCGGGGAGTTGGGTGTGTGTGTGTGTGTGCAAGGTCATAGCATTACCCATAGATCGGACCTACGAGCTCTGAGCTCTCTTCCAGGAGGGAAATAGCTGTCGATCACGAGTCCAACACGTGATCCAAAGACACACACACACACACACACACACACACACACACACACACACACACACACACACACACACACACACACACACACACACACACACACGAGGCCAGGTAGTGGGCACGAGGTCCTCTCAGGCCATAAGTAATAATGTTTTTGTACGATGAAACGGACAGGCGGAGGGGATCATAACCCGTAAATACCCAGAAGTAATTAATTTGCGTGTTCAGCCAAGGATTAGCCATGCGGCGAGGAACATGGTTCAAGCCTGTTGGCCTGTCAAACGTATGGACGGCTGAGGAAAACCTAAACAGGAATGAAATCCACTTTGCATATGCATATATATTATTTATATATATATATATATATATATATATATATATATATATATATATATATATATAATGGAAGTAAACTCTACTGGGATTCAAACCCTTGCCTGAGCGGCTTGCTTTTTTATAAGACGAAGGCCATACAATTTCCAAGTGTCATAATGACACACAAAAATAATATATATATATATATATATATATCGGCGGGTAGTTCTACTTAGCTTGCGGTTATACATGTGGTCCAATAAAGCGTCTGCTCAATGTTAAACCTCTAGGAACCTTAACCCCGTAATTCACTTCTTAGTCATCCATTATGAATATCCTTTCCATTTTACCTTTTCATACTTTGCATGTGACTAGTTTCAAGAATATGTTAGATGGGCTACAGCATCCAGTTACAATCTCAACCTCTTCTGTCCTTCAATACGTTTCTTCCTTTACCTCCTCTTTTTTTTTTCTTTCTTTTCCTTTTCCTCCATCTACTTTTCTCCCCTCCCTTTGTGTCTTCTTTCGCCTCTCTTCACGTCATCCTCTCCTCTCCCATTCTTCACTCGCGTTTCCACTTTCTTTTACCACGTTTGAGTAGATATTGTATTTTACTTCTTTTGTGTTGTGTGTTACGTCACGCGTGGAGCAAACTCGGGAAAAATGACATACGTGGGCCAATTTGCGTGGAAGCCATTTACCACAAAATGGACGTAATTGGGAACGTACAAACACATGCACACACGCGCGCACGTGCACACACACACACACACACACACACAGTGGTAGTGTTCACGGCTGCCACTACGGCGGTCCGGGTTCGAATTCCGCCCAGGACCGAAATAATTTCAAAATCGCTGCACTGCGAGTCGATACTCCAACTCTCGTGGGCGGGGAGTTTGGTGTGTGTGAGCGTGTAAGGTCACAGTATTACCCATAGATTGGTCATATATGAACTCTGAGCTCTCTTCTGGGAGGGAAATAGCTGTCGGTCACGAGTCCAACACGTGATCTAAGACCATGGTGAATCACACACACACACACACACACACACACACACACACACACACACACACACACACACACACACACACACACACACACACACACGTACGTTGCCTCAAGTGTTATTGTCTAGAAAAAACCCGCAAACGATACAGTCGAGGTTGATAGATATATTGGACCAGGTGCATAGACAAAACGTCACCCCCTCGTGGATCAGGTTAGTTGTGGGTTGTCAGCACAAAACGGTGGGAAATGTCCTGGAGCCATACGCTCTCCAATTGCTATCAGGACTGCAGTCCCTTCACCGTTTTCACTATGCCTCTCCAGACCAGCGTGTCCTCCGCTGTTTCCTTCCAATTTTGTAGGTCAGGGTTAATGCGGGCCACATCATTCGCCACTCCATCGCTCCACCGGTACCTAGGTCTTTCCAAGGGGCGTCTGCCCCTTATCACATTTTTGGCCATATGAACATTTATCAGAAAATGCAAATTATTAATTTGATTTGTAGTTCGTTACAGTCTTAAAATGTGTTTCGCAAGTGCACTGATATATATAAAAAAAAATACCAAAGTTGTAGATAACGATATACAAGATTTAATACGTTTGATTTCCCCAGGAGTGATATAGTACCTAATTTCCCTTACCCTCAATTTTAATCCCATGGTATTCGTATTTGAATGATAGATCTAGAGGATCCTACCCTACTACACTAACACTATAAGGAACAGATAAGCCAAAACCACAAGATATTTACTAAAACTTAATTACTACTGCAACATGAATAAAGAGTCAAACACGTACCATGATTATACATAAATACAAGTCAAACACATATAATAAAGTGGTTCTCAAAGTATATATACAAAAACCTATTAAAATGTAGCTAAACAAGCATTCATATACATACAAATATGCACGCAATCAAAAAAACAAATACACATGCACACACACACACCAAAATAATAGCAGTTCATAATTTCCTTAGTAATTCCTTTAGTCTTGTGAAGATGTTCACAGCATCCACTATAATTGAACTTTCCTTGTGACTGAAAGTTTAGCTTTATGCAGCGTAAAACATTCAATAAAGACATTATTAATGCCCGTAGAGTTCTCTGTATAATAAAGAAAAACATAAAACGATAAGTTACTAAAATGTATGCTTAGTAATCATTTGTGAAATGTAGTGTGTGCATATGTGTCTACGTGTGCGTCCATGTGTGTGTGTGTGTGCGTGCGTGTGTGTGTGTGTGTGTGTGTGTGTGTGTGTGCGTGTGTGCGCGTGTGTGTGTGTGTGCGTGCGTGTGTGTGCATGTGCGTGCGTGTGCATGTGTGTGCATGTGCGTGTGTGCGCATGTGCGTGTATGTGCATGTGTGTACTGTCTTTGCTTGTTTATTCATAAACTTCTGTTTCCTCTTCCACAGACAAGCCTTCATTCCTCATCTGACGTAGGAATGGATGTCTCCACGACCACAGCAACCACCACAGCAGCCGTGCCTCCCACCACTGCCTCCCATCATCACCTGAAAGATTTAAACAATCCATCTATCCAGAACTCTCTGATCGTCCTTCACGACCAGCAGCAGCAACATCCATCTACTTCTCCTACGCCTCCTCCTTCATCGTCATCCACAGCTCCTAACGTCTCGTCCTCCGGTTCGGAAGCTCCTCACTGTCCCCAGTCTTCTCGAAACTTGCACGAAGATGCGCGAAAACACGATGTCGGACTTGAGATGGGCCAAGTGGATGTGCAAGTTCTGGGAGAGGAGTTAGGCGGCCGGCATCCATTCGTGTGGAGTCCCTCAAGGGAAGGTGACGGGGTAGAGAGTGGGAGTACGTCCAGACAGATGGGGGACGTAAGTTTGCTAGATCTGCACAAACAGTCTCAGTGTGACCACTCCCTAAACATTCCTTCGAGTCAAGCGGTTCTTCAGAGTAACGCCCCTATGATGCCCCTTCAAGGCGGCAAAGGAAGAGCCTTCTCCACAGTGATGGGTCCTCGAGAGCCACCCACCTCCGGCATGTGGACGCCTCGCCAACACTCGGCCTCCACCATGTCCATAAAACAAATATTCACAAAGGACGCCTCTCTCCTTGGCTCCTCCCCTCCCTCGCCCGCTCCTCCTTCTCCACTCGAACTCGTCCGAAGAGGATCGTACAGCCACAACCCATATTCAGACTCCGAAGACAACCTTAGATGTCCATCCCGTGGGTCGACTATCGAGTCCCACTTAGCCTCTTCTACCGAGTCAGGCATGGGAAGTCCGTTCTGGTACCGCTCACTGCCGCGCCGGCCGACCTACCCGCAAAAGTCCACCACTTCTCAGCTCATGACGAAACGGCAAGACAGCTCGGAAACCGATCTCGGAGTGCAGTACCGTTCCCTGGACCGCCGGCAGTTACGATCTGGAAGGCTTCCAGGACCCCAAGGAGGAAGTGGAGCTGGAGGGAGCCAAGACCCATCCGCTCCGCAAGGCAACCAGAGGCAACGACCTGTGTCCGGAACGTTCAATGCTAATGCGGCTGCGTCTGGGGGACCCACCTACCTGAACTACACATCACTAACTCACCTCCCAGACGAGAAACACTACCACGTGCTGAAAGGCAAGGATGAGGACACGAAAAGTGGCCGCCAGAACCAATGCTTTGTATAAGACGTAAGTGAATAAATGTATACTGTTGTGAACGTCCAGTCTTTTATTGTGACCTTTATTAGAAGATAAATAAAATAATAAGAATTAATAAAACCTATACTTACTAGTATGATAACATAACCCTTGTACTCTGAAGAGCTCATGGGCTGAGGAATTGTATGCAGTGAAAGGTAAGTTATAATTAGTAGAAAATTTTGAAAATGAAAATATGAAGAATATGATCACACACACAAAAAATAATATACAATAAATATGCATGAACACACACACACACACGCGCGCGCGCGCGGATCAAAGTCGATGGTTCATCTCTGATGTCGTACTCGGTGCCGCGACGAAACGTTCGCTCCGCCCCGGCTCTCCGACTCTTGGGAGACCCGTTGGACTGAAGGACCTGGAGGCAGGCCAGCGACGGCAAAGAACCAAGACTGGAAGACCCGCTGGCCTGCCGGGATAGCTGGAAAGGAATTCGAAATGGGATTTTATTAAGGAGGTCGGCCGGCTAGGAAACCGAAGAAGAAACGAAGCCGGTCGGCCTGGAAAAAGGCAAGAAATAGCTGATTGGATAGGAGGCCGGTCGGCAAAGAAACTGGATATGGAAAGAAAGCCGACCGGCTGGGAAGGTCGTAAGGAAAGCTGAAAAGGAAAGGAGGACGGCTGGCCTAGGAACGATGATAAAAGGAAAGAGGCCAGCCGTCCGGGTAAGCTTGAAAGTGTTATTGAATGGAAATTTAAGGAGGCCGACTGGCCCGTAAACCGCAAAAGAGCGAGTGCCAGCCGGCCGGGTAAGTAGGAAAGATAAAGCAGATTGGAATGGAGGTCGGCCGACCGGCATGGAAAGAGAAAAAAGAAAGGATTGGAAGCCGGTCGGCCGACTGGGAGCGCGGACAGGACTGAAGAGACTGTCGCCTGTCGCCAGGTGATTTTAATCAGGCTGGCGCTGTTTTATTTTTTCAACTGAATAGAACTGGCTAGTATTAGCCTGAAGGGAATGTACAAGGTACGATGTTAGCGTACGTCTTCTTCCCTCAGCTGAATAAAGTCGTCTAGTGAGGACCATAATGCAGTTAATACAGAACGTCACCTGGAATCGGAGTTGCTTTAGTTCGTCGAATCCTTCTGTTCGTGAGGAACTTGCATTCGACGGGCTCCGTCGCTGTATCAGGACAAAAAGTAAATATATAAAATGATGTGAATAAAAAAATGTGGGTCATTGTATCGAGTCTGAAGACAACTTACGCACGGAGTCCCTTAGCTCTACGCAACACACACACACACACACACACACACACACACACACACACACACACACACAATTATTTTAACCAGCAAGACCCGTGGAAATCTCCCGGCTATTCAATTTTGAAATCTTCTGAAGGAGTCTTAGAAGTCTCATAGGAGTCGTCAAAGTCTCCCGAGGGAGTTTTCAAAGTCTCCCGAATGAGCCTTCAAAGTCTCCCGAATGAGCCTTCAAAGTCTCCCGAATGAGCCTTCTACTGCCCCACTTGCATATCTCCTTCTCCACCTTCATGACATCCTTCTACGCGGTAATGTCCCCAAGGACACAATAGACAACCGAAGGCTGCTCCACTACTACTTGTAAAATTTGTTGACATGAAAGCTTTGTTGCACTAGTACAACACACAATAGTTCAATACTTCTTCCTACGCAGCCCAATGGAAGGGCCCAGTGACCGCTGCCAGCCTCTGAGGGGCTGCGGGTTCCCAGACAATAAACTTGGGACAACAAATATTATGACAAAGAATATCTGTTAGATATCCAATAGATAGAACCGAGAATGACCACGTGTTATGTGTTTGATAATGGAGACTGCTTCATTACATAAAGGCCAGTTTTCGAGCGTGCCCGATATAGACACAGCCTTGAAATAACGCGAGAAATAGACCCAATATCCAGCGACTTCGTGATATAAAGGATCCTGCGAGAATTTGGGTGAACCTTAGGATTCGGATGCACCCGACTATTGCCACCATTATTGGGCTACTGGAGTGATGTTTATGAAACAGATCCCACCAGTAACGGCTGCAATATTGCAAAGCAAAAATGGTCATGAAGGTTAACTCCTGCAGAGTTTTACGGGCCTCTGCCCGTTTATGCATACATTTGTACACACACACACACACACATATATATATATATATATATATATATATATATAGTGTGTATGCGAGCGTGTGTTCAAACGGGTATCCATGCAAACGTATATGCGCGCAAGAGCATATGCATATATGTGTACGTTTTCATGTACATGGGTGAGTGTACATAAATGTGCGTGCATGTGTGTATATGCATCTCTGTGCTCACACGTGTGTATGCGCGCGCGCGCGCGTGTGTGTGTGTGTGTGTGTGTTCATACGTGGAGAAGATAGGGAGGAGGAGGAAGGGGAGACTGAGATGGAAAGAGGGTGACCCGATCTATGGGCCACCTTGAGGAACTTATATTCGTCGAGCTCCGTCGCTGTATCAGAAAAAAGTGTCATTGTATCTATTCTGGAGAAGGCTTACGCCAGAGTCACTTAACTCCCACCAATTTTTTACTTCAACGTAGATACAGTACGCACACACACAAGCAGAACTCACACACATGCATACACACATGCATACACACATGCACACACATGCACACACACACACAGCACACACACACACAGCACACACACACACATGCACACACACACACAGCACACACACAAGCACACACACACACACAGCACACACACACAGCACACACACACATGCACACAAACATGCACACACACACATGCACACACACACATGCACACACACACATGCACACACACACATGCACACACACACATGCACACACACACATGCACACACACACATGCACACACACACATGCACACACACACATGCACACACACACATGCACACACACACATGCACACACACACATGCACACACACACATGCACACACACACATGCACACACACACATGCACACACACACATGCACACACACATGCACACACACACATGCACACACACACATGCACACACACACATGCACACACACACATGCACACACACACATGCACACACACACACACATGCACACACACACACACACATGCACACACATGCACACACACAAGCACACACACATGCACACACATAAGCACACACATGCTCACACACATGCACACACACAAGCACACACACCTGCACACACATGCACACACACATGCTTACACGCATGCACACACACACACACACAAGCACACACACATGCACACACACACACACACACACACACACACACACACACACACACACACACACACAAACACCTCAATTGTTATTTTAGTTTTCCTGGTGCCAACTAAAAATAAACAAAAACGGATAACTAAATGCAGCAGAATACATGAAAAGATACATAGATAGAATACATAAATACATATAAAAAAGGCATGAAAAATAAATTGATTTCTTGGGGTTGAGACAATTTTTTCCTAAATATATAAAAATATATGAAAAGATACATAAATGAAATACATAAATACATATTAAAAATACATAGAAAATAAATAGATATATAAGAGTTAATGGAGACTAGTTTTACCTAAATACATCAAAATGCATGAAAATATAAATAACATACATAAATACATGTAAGAAATACGTGAGAAATAAGTAAATATACATTGAAATAATGGAGACGAGTTTTAACAAAAGACATAAAAATACACTAAAGATACATCAAATACATATAAAAATACATGAAAAATAAATGGATACAAGATAGTTAATGTAGATGAGTTTTTACAAAATACATAAAAATACATGCAAAGATACATATAAAATGCATGATAAATTAATGTAGAGGTTAATGGAGACGAGTTTCAACGTAATACATAAAAATACATGAAAAAATACATAAATGAAATACATCATTATATACTAAAAACATACAGAAAATAGAGATCTAGAGGTTACTGAAGATGGGATCTAACTCAGAAACACTCGGAAGCCTCGACTCGATTGAATAAAATCGCCTGGCGACAGAAGGCAAACGAGTGCGCAAGAAGCATTCCAGTCGTCTTCGGGTCAGAGTCGTTGGTTCATCTCCGATGTCGTACTCGATGCCGCGAGGAAACGTTCGCTCCGCCCCGGCTCTCCGACTCTTGGGAGACCGGGTTGGACTGAAGGACCTGGAGGCAGGCCGGCGACGGCAAAGAACCAAGACTGCAAGACCCGCTGGCCTGCCGGGATAGCTGGAAAGGAATTCGAAATGGGATTTTATTAAGGAGGTCGGCCGGCTAGGAAACCGAAGAAGAAACGAAGCCGGTCGGCCTGGAAAAGGACAAGGAATAGCTGATTGGATAGGAGGCCGGTCGGCTAAGAAACTGAACAAGGAAAAAAAGCCGACCGGCTGGGAAGGTCGTAAGTGAAGCTGAAAAGGAAAGGAGGACGGCTGGCCTAGGAACGATGATAAAAGGAAAGAGGCCAGCCGTCCGGGTAAGCTTGAAAGTGTTACTGAATGGAAATTTAAGGAGGTCGGCTGGCTCGTAAACCGCAAAAGAGCGAGTGCCAGCCGGCCGGGTAAACAGAAAGATATTAGCAGATTGGAATGGAGGTCGGCCGACCGGCATGGAAAGCGAAAAAAAGGATTGGAAGCCGGTCGGCCGACTGGGAGCGCGGACAGGACTGAAGAGACTGGCGTCTGCCGCCAGGTGATTTTATTCAGGCTGGCGCTGTTTTATTTTTTCAACTGAATAGAATTGGTTGGTATTAGCCTGAAGGGAATTTGCAAGGTGCGCTGTTAGCGTACGTCTTCTTCCCTCAGCTGAATAAAGTCGTCTAAAGAGGAAAGTCTTCAAAGTCTTCTAAAGGAGTCTCTGAAATAGTCTTCCATGTCTTCCTCAGGAGTTTAAAAAGTCTCCCAAAGGAGTGTTAAAAGTTCCCCCGAAGAATTATTTAAAGTTTTCTGAAAGAATCTCCGAAGGAGTATCCGAAATACTTTTCGAAATATCCCAAAGGAGTCTTTAATGTATCCCGAATGTGTATTCGATGTCTCCCAAAAAGTTTTCAAATGCTCCCGAAGGAGTTAAAATTTTCCAGAAAAAATCTTCAGAATCTGCAAAAGTCTCCTAACGAGTCTCCGAAGTATTTTTCAAAGTCTCCTGAAGATTTCTTCAGGAGACTGAAGATTCCATCGAGCAAACCACTGTAGCATGTTAAAGTACTGAGCTCGAAATTAACCTGATTTATGATATAGAACGTAAGCTGTTCCACTGTTCCGTCGGGCAAAGCACTTTACCATCTTAAAGTACTGATGCGATGGGTCACCGTGAATGAGCTCAAAATGAACCTCACTTAGGATATACAACGTAAGATGCGTCACGGACTCGTCGGGCAAAGCACTTTAGCATGCAATACTAATACGAAGGGTCACCGTAACTGAGCTCAAAATGAACCTGCTTTACAATATTAAAAGTAAGCTGCTCCACGGCCCCGTTATACAATGCACTTTACCATGTTAAAGTACTGATACGATGGGTCATCGTAACTGAGCTCAAAATGATCCTGACTTACGATATAGAACGTAAGCTGTGCCACGGTCCCGGAGGGAGAAGCACTTTAGCATGTTAAAGTACTAATACAACGGGTCACCGTGATTGAGCTCAAAATGAACCTGACTTACTATATAAAACGTAAGCTGCGCCACGGTCCCGTTAAACAAAGCACTTTACCATGTTAAAGTACAGATACGATGGGTCATCGTGACTGAGCTCAAAATGATCCTGACTTACGATATAGAACGTAAGCTGTGCCACGGTCCCAGAGGGAGAAACACTTTAGCATGTTAAATTACCGATTCGACGGGTCACCGTGACTGAACTCAAAATGAACCTGACTTAATATATAAAACGTAAGATGCGCCACGGTCCCGTTAAACAAAGCACTTTACCATGTTAAAGTATTGATACGATGGGTCATCGTGACTGAGCTCAAAATAATCCTGACTTACGATATAGAACGTAAGCTGTGCCACGGTCCCGGAGGGAGAAGCACTTTAACATGTTAAAGTACTGATAAAACGGGTCACCGTCTCTGAGCTCAAAATGAACCAGACTAACGATATAGAATGTAAGCTGCGCCACGTTCCCGTTGGGTAAAGTACTTTAACATGTTAAAGTACTGATACGAAGGGTCACCGTCACAGAGCTCAAAATGAACCTCAGGATATAAAATGTAAGTTGCGCCACGGTCCTGGAAGGCAAAGCACTTAAACATGATACGACGGGTCACCGTGACTGAGCACAAAATTAACCAAACCTACGATATATAACGTAAAGTGAGCCACGGTCCCGTCGGACAAAGCACAGTAGCATGTTAAAGTACTGATACGATGGGTCACCGTGATTGAGCTCAAAATGAACCTGATTTACCTTATAGAACGTAAGCTAAGCCACGGTCGCGAATGGCAAAGCACTTTAGCATGTCAAATACTGATACGACGGGTCAACGTAACCTACCTCAAAATGAACCTGACTTACGGTATAAAACGTAAGGTGGGCCACGGTCTCGTTGACCAGGTTAAAGTACTGATACAACGGGTCACCATGACCGAGCTGAAAATTATCCTCACCTAAGATATACAACGTAAGCTGCGCCACGATCCTGGAGGGCAAAGTACTTTAGCATGTTAAAGTACTGATACGACGGGTCACCGTGACTGAGCTCAAAATGAAACAGACTTACGATATAGAACGTAAGCTGCGCCACGGTTCCGTCGGCTAAAGCACTTTAGCTTGTTAAAGTACTGATACGACGGGTCACCGTTTTGAGAGCTCAAAAGCTGTTTAGCAAGCAAAACTTTTCATACGACGGGTAACCGTGTATGAGCTGAAAATAAACCTAACTTACGATATAGAACGTAAGCTGTGCCACAGTCCCGTCGGACAAAGCAGTTTAGCATGTTAAAGTACCGATACGACGGGTCACCGTGACTAAGCTCAAAATGAACCTGACTTACGATATAGAACGTAAGCTGCGCAACGGTCAAGTACTTTAGCATGTTAAAGTACTGATACGATGGTTTACCGTGACTGAGCTCACATTGAATCTCATTTAAGATATAGAAGGTAAGATGTGCCACGGTCCCGTTAAACAAAGCACTTTACCATATTAAAGTAATGATACGACGGGTCACCGTGAATGAGCTCAAAATGAACCTGACTTACGATATAGAACGTATGCTACTTCACGGCTCCGTCGTGCAAAGCACTTTAGCATGTTTAGGTATTGACACGACGGGTCACCGTGACTGAGCTCAAAATGAACCTGACATAGGAAATAGAACGTAAGCTGCGCCCCGCTACTCTCGTGAAAGATCTTTAGCATGTTATAGTACTGATACGAAGGGTCATCGTCAATGAGCTCAAAATAAACCTGACTTACTGTGTAGAACGTAAGCTGTGCCACAGTTCCGTCGGGTAAAGCACTTTAGCATGTTAAAGTACTGACACGACGGGTCACCGTGACTAAGGTCAAAATTAACCTCACTTAGGATATAGAATGTAAGCTGTGCCACGGTCATGGAAGGCAAAGTATTTTAGCATGTTACAGTACTGATACGATGGGTCACATTAACTTAGCTCAAAATGAACTTGACTTATGATATAGAACGTACGTACACCACGGTCCCGGTGGGAAAAAGCACTTCAGCAAGTTAAAGTATTGATTCGACGGGTAAGCGTGACTGAGCTCAAAATGAACTTAACTTACGATATAGAATGGGTCACCGTCACTGAGTTCAAGATTAGCCTGACTTACGATATAGAACGTAAGCTGCGCCACGTTCCCGGCGGCAAAGTACTTTAGCATGTTAAAGGAGTGATACGGCGGGTCACCGTGTCTGAGTTCAATATGAACTTGATTTACTATATATAACATAAGCTGCCACACAGTCCCGGCAGGCAAAGCACCTTAGTATGTTAAAGTACTGATACGATGGTTCACCGTTACTGAATTCAAGATGAACCTTACTGACGATATAGAACGTAAGCTGCGCCATGCTCCTTGTGGGCAAAACACTTTAGCATGTGAAAGCACTGGTACGACGGGTCACTGTGACTGAGTTAAAAAAGAACCTGACTTACAATACAGAAGGTAAGCTGAGCCAAGGCCCCTTTAAGGCAGTGATACGACGGGTCACTGTGACTAAGTTCAAGATGAACCTGACTTATGATACAGGATGTAAGCTGCGCCAAAGTCCCGGCGGTGAAAGCAATGTAGCATGTTAAAGTACTGATACAATGGATCACCGAGACGAACTTCAAGATGAACCCAACTTACGATATAGAAGGTAAGTTGCGGCATTTTCCAGGTGGGCAAAGCACTTTAGCATGTTGATGTACTGATGCAACGGTTCACAGTGACTAGATTTAAGATGAACCTGAATTACGATATAGAACGTAAGCTGCGCCATGTTCCAGGCGTGCAAAGCACTTAAACATGTTAAAGTGCTGATTCGACGGGTCACCGTGACTGGGTTGAAGATGAACCTGACTCACGATATAGAACGTAAGCTGCGCCATGGTCTCGGCGGCCAAATTACTTTATCCTGTGAAAGTACTGATACGACGGGTCACCGTGACTGAGTTCAAGATGATTCATTTACTAGCATTAATTACACTAGAAATATTAAAACCAAGGTATTCCATGTGCAGTGTACAAAATACATTAGTGGTTGTCAAACTAGGAAAGCGTGAGCAGGATACAAGTCATCTGCTGAAAAATCAGGATACAGTGAAGACTCCTTCGGGATACTTTGAAGACTCCGTTAGAAGACTTTTAAGAATACTTTAGGGTACTTTAAAGACCCATTCGGGAGACTGAAAACTCCTTCGGGAGACTTTGACGACTCCTATGAGACTTTTAAGACTCCCTCAGAAGGATTCAAAATTGAATAGCCGGGAGATTTCCACGGGTCTTGCTGGTTAAAATAATAATGTGTGTGTGTGTGTGTGTGTGTGTGTGTGTGTGTGTGTGTGTGTGTGTGTGTGTGTGTGTGTGTGTGTGTGTGTGTGTAGAGCTAAGGAACTCCGTGCGTAAGCTGTCTTCAGACTCGATACAATGACCCACATTTTTTTTATTTACTTTTTGTCCTGATACAGCGACGGAGCCCGACGAATGCAAGTTCCTCACGAACAGAAGGATTCGACGAACTGAAGCACCTCCGATTCCAGTTGACGTTCTGCATCAATTGCATTATTGTCCTCACTAGACGACTTTATTCAGCTGAGGGAAGAAGACGTACGCTAACAGCGTACCTTGTAGATTCCCTTCAGGCTAATACCAACCAGTTCTATTCAGTTGACAAAAAACAGCGCCAGCCTGAATAAAATCACCTGGCGACAGACGCCAGTCTCTTCAGTCCTGTCCGCGCTCCCAGTCGGCCGACCGGCTTCCAATCCTTTCTCTTTTCGCTTTCCATGCCGGTCGGCCGACCTCCATTCCAATCTGCTTTATCTTTCCTACTTGCCCGGCCGGCTGGCACTCGCTCTTTCGCGGTTTACAGGCCAGCCGGCCTCCTTACATTTCCATTCATTAACACGTTAAAGCTTACCCGGACGGCTGGCCTCTTTCCTTTTATCGTCGTTCCTAGGCCAGCCGTCCTCCTTTCCTTTTCAGCTTTCCTTACGACCTTCCCAGCCGGTCGGCTTTCTTTCCATATTCAGTTTCTTAGCCGACCGGCCTCCTTTCCAATCAGCTATTTCTTGTCCTTTTCCAGGCCGACCGACCACATTTCTTCTTCAGTTTCCTGGTCGGCCGACCTCCTTGATAAAATCCCACTTTGATATTCTTTCCAGCTATCCCGGCAGGTCGGCGGGTCTTCCAGTCTTGGTTCTTTGCCGTCGCCGACCTGCCTCCAGGTCCTTCAGTCCAACGGGTCTCCCAAGAGTCGGAGAGACGGGGCGGAGCGAACGTTTCGTCGCGGCACCGAGGACGACATCAGAGATGAACCAATGACTCTGACCCGAAGACGGCTGGAATGCTTCTTGAACACTCGTTTGCCTTCTGTCGCCAGGCGATTTTATTCAATCGAGTCGAGCCTTGCGGGTGTTTCCAAGTTAAATCCTGTCTTCAGTAACCCCTAAATCTCTATTTTCTGTATTTTTTGAGTATATTATGTATTTCATTTGTGTTTTTTTCGTGTAATTTTATGTATTAAATTGAAACTCTCCTCCATTGACCTCTACATATTGATTTATCATGTATTTTATATGTATTTTATCGTGTATTCCATTTATGTATCATTTCATGTATTTTTTATTTTGTTAAAACTCATCTCCATTAACTATCATATATCCATTTACTTTTTATGTATTCTTATATATATATATATATATTCATTACATATTCTTATGTTATCTTTTCATGGTATTTATGCTATTTTATTTGTTTTCATTGTATTTTTGACCTATTTAGGATAAGAAAACTTAAGTCTCTCGATTAACCCTTGTATAATCTATATCTATTATTCTTCTCCTATTTTAATAATGTTGTTATGCTTTTTGTATTGTATATATCTTTTACATTTTTTATATGTTTTAAGGTAAAATTA
>NC_134787.1:61662527-61665027 GCF_046742065.1 Oratosquilla oratoria
CACGTGATCCGAGACCATGGTGAATGGTGAATCTCTCTCTCTCTCTCTCACACACACACACACACACACACACACACACACACACACACACACACACACACACACACACACACACACACACACACACACACAAACTAACAACTTGCCTGTTTTGTATACGGTTTTAATTATTTTTCCCTTTGCTCTGCCGAGTGTTGTCCCGTATTTGACAAAGCTTCATTTTACGTGCAATATCTTGCCACATTAATATTTCCTGCCATTTTACCAACAACTCGCCCCCGTGAGTTTTTTTTTTTTTTTTTTTTTTTTCTGAGCAGCATCCCACTTGTGTTTTCTCCGAGTCTTTTGCTCAGCTTTACTTTTGCCTCCTCCTCTTCCCCCCTCTTTCCCCCTCCCTTCTCTTCCCCACTCCCTTCTCTTCCCTCCCTCCCTTCTCTTCCCTCCCTCCCTTCTCTTCCTCCCCTCCCTTCTCTTCCTCCCCTCCCTTCTCTTCCTTCCCTCCCTTCTCTTCCTCCCCTCCCTTCTCTTCTCTCCCTCCCTTCTCTTCCTCCCCTCCCTTCTCTTCCTCCCCTCCCTTCTCTTCCCCCCTTCCTCCTCCTCCTCACTTCTCTTCTCCCCCCTGTTTTGTTGTTATTGTTGTTGTCTAAGGCTTTCTTGTAAATGTCCGTGTTGCGGACGCAATCTGCCCACAGTGACAACACCATCAAACTTCCAACATCACCACCATCACCATCATCACCATCATCTTTTCTAACAGTTCCAGCACTAGCACCCTTACCACGTCCATCATCATCATCATCATCACCATCTCAGTGTAAACACCATCATTATCATTGTTTCCTCATTTTCCTGCACATACTCAACATCATCATTGTCATCATCACCACCATTATCACCTGTGTTTCCTCATTTTCTTGCACATACTCAACATCATCATCATCATCATTGTCATCATCATCACCCTTGTTTCCTCATTTTCTTCCACATACTCAACATCATTATCATCGTCATCGTCATCATTGTCATCATCGTCACCTTTGTTTCCTTATTTTCCTCCACATACTCAACATCATCATTGTTTTCACCATCATATCATCGTCATCATTATCATCATCATCATAACCACCGTCGTGATGATGCCGGAGGAGGAAGAGGAGGTCGTCTATCGGCAGACCGATATCTCTCCATCGTGACACTGGTCTTAACGTGTCGCTCTGTAGAAACACGACATGTTGCACCTCATGTTGCACCGGGGAGGGGGCGGGTGGGGGGAAGAGGGGACGAGCCCGCCCGGCCGGGGGAGAAGGGGGGGGGCTCTTGATGAGCACATGTCGGACACTTTCGCACCTGCGTCAGTCAGTCGCACGTCAGTCCCGACGAGAGGAGCGGCGACTTAAAAAAAAAAAAAAAAAAAAAAGCTGACAGGAGATCGTCAGTATGTCAGTGTCTGTCAGAGTGTCGCTGGCCGTGGTTGACGGTCGGGGAAAGGTGGGGGGGTTGGGGGTTAAATATTCCCGGAAAGGCCTTATTGGTCCCCCATTAAAAAAAAAAAAAAAAAAAAAAAAAAAATCCAAATATGCGTTGACGTTCGGGGTCGAGCGTTGTATCCATCCTTTAGATGACTAAAATCACCTGGCGACGGCCCAAACAAAATATATAAAACTCATCACTGTGGTAATCCAAGTATGAGAAAACGATATAAAGAGTGAACCAAGAATGTTTTTGTTTCATGACCCGGGGATCAAAACAAGGCTGCCCTCAAGTCGACAACTGAGAGTCTGAGAGAAACGCGGGATTCGAACCCACAATCGAGCGAATGATAGACCAATACGCTCCCGATGACACCGCCAGCTCACGTGAGGAGCCCGAGCTGAATAGAATTGTTTGTTATTGGGCAGAATAATGCCTGTGAAGGGTGCCTGAGTCCTCGTGGGGGATTTTGAGGGGGAACCCTAACGAAATCGGAAGGAGTTCGCGAGAGAATCTTGTGGCGATAGCGACTGAAGGCCAAGAAGGTCATGTTCTTTCTCGCGCGAGATCGTGCGAATCCTGGACAGCCCCCCACAACAACAAGAAAGAGAAGTAGGAGGAGGAGGGGTGAAGACCGGGGTGCGAGTTCGGTGGGGGTTCTTCCGGAGGGGTCGGGAGGAAGGAATGGAGGTTTCTGCACCTGTTTTATTAAAGGGATGCGGCCGATTAATCTGTGGCCATATTAAAGAGGGAGCATTGAGGTTCGGGCCCGTCTTCTCAAGGGAGAAGGGGGACGAGGCTATCGCTGTATACACAGCCGAGCGCATACATACCATGTACGTGTATAGGCACATACGATTATACCTCTACATGTAGTAGAGTATGTACATATATATTATATATATATATATATATATATATATATATATAAGTAAAGATTGACATATAGAGATGAGGTAGCAAAATGGAAAATTATGGCTAGAGTAGTGAGTTTATTCAGAGCCATGATAAGCTCACTACTCTAGCCTTA
>NC_134787.1:61670027-61687527 GCF_046742065.1 Oratosquilla oratoria
GCTGTCTTGAATATGATGACCATGCCTGTATCATCCATTTGGCCCACTGACAGCAGTTACTAGACAATATATATATATATATATATATATATATATATATATATATATATATATATATATATATATATATATATATATATATATATATATACTGCTATATATTTCAGTCTTCTGCTCACTTCTCGTGGCCCCCCTAGAAATGTGACATGGGCCCCCGAGTTGGGGTGGGGGAGTGGGGGACCACGAGTACAGGCGAAAACAATAGGCGGGGGTGGGGAGGTTGGTGGGGGATGTTGGGCTTGACAGACGAGCAAAGTTGGTTGCCCACTATAGATAACTGTCGAAAGTACTGTCAGCAAAAGTGCCCCAACTTCCGCCCGTTTGTTTGACAGGTGGGGAAAGCCCATGTTTTATACACCGCTAAATGCTGCGCACCATCTGTGAAAGGGACAAGGAAAGAGGAGTATTTCTCTCTCTCTCTCTCTCTCTCTCTTTGTCTATGTATGCTCGAACAAACGTGCACTCACATACACACACACGCACGCACGCACGCACACACAAATGCAAAGTTTGATGACTGGAGACAAAAAGAGAAGACCTCATGAGCACAGGCTCTACCCCTGTATACCACAATTAGTTAAAACACACACACATACACTTAGGAAAAAGAGAGAGAGAAAGACGCAGCATTCACTTTTTTTTTTCTCTCCCGTCTGAGCCAGCGTCTGCCTCGCTCGATCACAGGATGTTCCTCAATCGGGCGAAGGCGCAGGCGGCGATCTTCTGTCATTGTCCGGACGAAGATCGGAGAGCTCTCCCCCCAATTGGTTCCTTATCGGATTAGGGCTTCTGCAGTGACGTTTTCGGCCGGAGCCCGGCCTCGCCTTGGAGCAGATGACGTCATGAAATGGAGCTGGCTGTGCGGGTTGACGCTTTTTCCCTCGCTCGGCTGATCCGCGGCCGGCTCTGGGGTCAGGATTAAAGTCGAGGTCATCTTAGCCAACGCAGGTTTTGTTAATCCGCCTCGGATGAGTTCCTCGACTTTGGTCGTCGACGCTTTTGGGTAACTGGCAGAACTCTCTGAAAGCTTTTGGGGGACGTCTTCGGCCCTCTTCGGCAGAATTCTCAAGAAGTTTCTCGGGGGGGGGGACGTCTTCGGCCTTTTTTGGCACAATTCTTCTGAGGCTATTGAAGAGACGTCCTAGGCTTTCCTGAGCAGAACTCTCTGGAAGGTGTTGGAGTATGTTTTTAACTTCTTTGCAGAATTCTTTCAAAGGAAATGGGGGAGATGTTCACCATCTAAAGAAGATAGTGAGAGTTGTCCCCAGCTTCCTTAGGCAGGAAGCCTTCAACCTCCGAAAATTGAACTCTTGATCCTGTTGGGGGATTTCTTCAGCATCTTAAGACAGAACTCTCTGGGAGCCATTGGGGATGTCTTCGACCTCCCAAGGCAGAACTCTCCAGAAGCAATTGGTGGTGGGGACGGGGTGGGGGAATGTCTTCTGCCCTTCCTCGGCTCTACTCTCTGGAAGCTATTGGGGTTTATTCTTGGTCTTCTTTGCCAGAACTCACGTGGAATGTGCGTTTTATGGACCAGAGGCTCTCGGGAGCGGCCGAGACGGGAGGCACTTCCGAGCCAAGAGGGGTCTCAAACTTACAAATGTGATGTAATGGAAGTCGCGCACGTGGCTGTACTGGCGTGACGTTACGCTTACAGACATGAAGAAGGATGTGACGCGTAACGCTGTGACTGGAGCTGGAGGTCTAGTCAAGGAAAAAGAATGTGTCCCGAAGTGCACACACACGAGCACGCGCACACACACACACACACACACACACACACACACACACACACACACACACACACACACACACACATCTATATATGTGTGTAATATTAATACTATTATTTTATTTATTATTGTTATTATTATTATTATTATTATTATTATTATTATTATTATCATTGATATATTGTGTTGTACCACCCGTTGGTAGTGTGACATTGATTGTATGAAAAGTTGTGGTACGTGACGCAAAATATAACGCGTTACACTAAGCCCGAGAACGGACATGACGTGACGCTGGAGAGACATAACATGAGACGAGACGCGTGACGCGTAATTAAAATTAAATTAGAATATTTATGACGGAAAAAATAAAATCAAAGAGAGAGAGAGAGAGGAAGGGGAGTGGGAGGGGGGCGTATGTAAAACACAGGAGGCTGAGAAGGTGGCTGTAGAAAGGCTTGGTGGCTGTGCGACGCAAGTCCCTTGTATTATTCATTTGCAGTGTGGCCACATCGCCAACTCCTCCCCCTCCCCCCTTCTGCTACCCATCCTCACATAGTGTGGTTCCCGGCAGAAGCCTGCGTCGTTGTTGTCCCAAGGGCCCTCCTCTTCCTCCTCTTCGTCCTCCTCCTCCTCTTCCTCCTCCTCCTCCTCTTTCTCCTCCTCCGCCTCCTCCTCCAGTATATACCATTTTTCCACTCCGCCTTCATCTCCTCCTCCTCCTGCTCCTCCTGCCTCTCCTCCTCCTCCTCCTACTCTTCCTCCTCCTCATTCCTCCTCCTCCTGCTTCTCTTTTTCCTCTTCCTCCTACTACTACAACTTCTTTTTTCCTCTGTGACTCATCCACCTCATCGACGCGATATTGTCACCAAAGATAGAAGCGCTGGTCATTTCCATACGAAGTCACTTCCTCCTCCTCCTCCTCTTCCCTCCTCCTCCTCTTCCTCTTCCTCCTCCTACTCCTCTTCCTCCTACTCCTCTCCCTCCTACTACAACTTCCTCCTCCTCCTCCTCCTCCTTCTCCTGCTTTCCTCTTCTTCCTCCTCCTCCTCCTCTTATTTTATTTTCTTTCTCCTATTACTACCACTACTATTCCACCATGACTTCATGGATATTTCTAGACGATATACTTCTCTTTTCCTACCTTTCCTCCTCCTTCTCCCTCTCCTCTTCCTCCCCCTCCTCCTCCTTCATCCTGCTCTTCCTTCTCATCCTACTCATCTTCCTCCATTTCTTCGCCATCTCCTTTTCTACCTCTCTTTTTCTTCTCCTACTCCTTCCTCTTCCTCCCCCTCCTGCTCTTCATGCTCCTCTTCTTCCTCATCTTCCTCCTCCCTTTCTTCCTTCTCTTCTCCCTTCTCCTTCTCCTCTTCATGCTCCTCTTCTTCCTCCTCTTCCTCCTCCCCTTCTTCCTCCTTTTGTCCCTTCTCCTTTCTTCTCCCCTCCTCTTCTTCTTCCTCTTCCTCCTCCCCTTCTTCCATCTCCTCTTATCCCTCCTCCTCCTCTTCCCCCTCCCCCTCCTCTTGTTCCACTCTTCTTCTTCCTCCTCCACCTCGTCGGTAATGCATCTCCGTGCGAAACGAGTCCTCTTCAGGAAGCCAGTGGTACTCGTGTTTCTTCCATTTTTCCGAGGCAGGAGGAGGAGGAGGAGGAGGTTCTTCAGCGGGAGTACGAGAGGCTCCGACGAGGGGGCTGCGAGTGGAATTTGTACGTCGCTTTTTGGCAGCTGGCACTGGCACTTGCAAGTGGCCCTGCTGAGGGATTTTTTTTTTTTTTTTTTTTTTTTTTTTGTTTTTTCTTCCTCGTGTGTGGCTTTGTCTTCATCTTGTTTTCTCTCTTTTTTTGTGTGTGTGTCTGTCTTCATTGTGTGTCTTCATCTTGACCTCTCTTCGTTTTTTTTTGTACCTGTGTCTGTGTGTCTGTGTCTTCTTGACTTCTCTCTTCGTTCTCTCTCTCTCTCTCTCTCTCTCTCTCTCTCTCTCCATGTGTGTCTGTGTCTTCATTTTGACTTCTCTCTTCGGTTCTCGGGTGACCTCAGTTAAGCAGGGAGTTGTGTGAGAGGATGATGCTGGAAGAAGATTGATAAATAAAAATAAGTGGATTTATTAATTGAAAAGATCTCGGAGATCATTGTACCGAAAGGCTGAAAACGAACGAAATGATATGGACAACTTTTTATTTTCTTATTTTTTATTTATTTATTTATTTATTTATTTATTTTTTGTCATTGGTTGATGTGGACAAATTTACCGGCGCTTCTATCTTTCCGATCCCTCTAGACTCCTGAAATGAATAGAGGAACTTTTGTATGATCATTAAATGTCATGAAATTCATTGTACACAGCCACAAGGGAAGATCATAAGAATGAAGGAGACTGCAAGAGACCATAAGGCCTACACTAGTCAGTCCCATGTCCTTTACCACCTGCCATCCCATCCATAAAGTTATTTAATCTTTTAAAACAACCGATAGTTTCAGTGCTCACCACATGGTTACTAAGTCTATTCCATTCGTTAATCACTTTGTTGGTAAACCAATTCTTCCATTTTCCTTCGTAATTCTAAATTTGTCATCAAATCTATTACTACGAAACTTGCCCTGCAGTCTTGATATGATGACCTTGTCTGCATTGCCCTTGTTAAAGCCCTTGACCAATTTGAATACCTCTATTAGATCACTCCGAACAACACTGATACCCAATTCAACCAAGCGGGCTTCGAACCAATGATCATCTATTTAGCGTCTCTCTTCTACACCGACATATAGGTGGAAAGGGGCATGGAACTGCCTAGTGAAGGCCTTATGGTCTCTTGCAGTCTCCATCATTCTTATGTTCTTATATGGAAGTATATAAAGTACTTAACAACAAAATGTCTATGTATAGTTACTGGTGTACAATGGGTCAGTTTTGGATGTCCTCAGGTGTCTCTCCTTCCTCAGTGTTGACCCTTCTCAGCAGAACGGATCTTGTTGTTACCATAAAGCGAGCTTCGCCCGGTGTAGTTCGTTATGCTCCTCGTTTGTCAGTTCACCATAGTGGAAGGATTTACAAGTTATTACCAAACCCTATCACGTGGAAAATGCGGTTGGAATTAGTCCCCTATGTAATTGATCCTTTTAATTAACTTTATTATTATGTAGGTGTGGCTTCCGTCACCCGACTCCGCCCCTTAGTGGACGCGATTGGTGAGCGGAGACCATTCAGGGCTCCCCTCGTTACATTTTCTGACAATCGCGTGCGGGGGGCGGGGCTTATTTGACATTGTCTTTTGGATGAGGGTAGCCATACCAGAGTGTGCTTCAACCCTTCCCGAGGAAATAAAAGATGTTTTAGCCGATAGAGTAACAAATCTAAACGAAATGAGGATATAAACAGATAGAAAAAAAAAGGGATAAAGAAAAAAATGATATTGAAAATCTGTAAATCGGCAAAATCTGGGGATCTTCGCCAGGTTAAATTGAATGGCGGAGAGTGCCATTAGTGAGGGTTTTATCTCTTCTTCCCCAAATCCCCCCTCTCTCTTTCTCTCTTTCTCTCTTTCTCTATGTGTGTGTGTGTGTGTGTCGCGCCGCACACAAAGTACATAGTACAGCTGTCCCTGCAACATATGACCAATTTCAGAGCGCTGAACTCTGTGTGTGTGTGTGTGTGTGTGTGTGTGTGTGTGTGTGTTTGTTTGTATGTCTCAGAACTCCCCTCACGTCCCTTCCTGTACTTCCTCTTCACTGTGCACCACCTCACTCGGGGACCCTTTAAGTTGGTTTTCACATCCCCTGCCGCGGCCCTCTCGCCTTTATGGCCCCCCAACAACCAACCAACCAACCCCTATCCCCCTCCCCTTGCCACCATCTGTGTGGATCTCTTTCTTTAAACCATGGGTTACTTGATATCTCTCTCTCTCTCTCTCACACACACACACACACACACACACACACACACACACACACACACACACACACACACACACACACACACACACACACACACACACACACACACACACACACACACACACACACACGCACACACACACACACACACACACACACACACACACACACACACACACACACACACACACACACACACACACACACACACACACACACACACACACACACACACACACACACACACACACACACACACACTCACTCACTCACTCACTGGTGGTATAGAATGATGTGCAGATTTGTTTCCCTAGATGTTTCCCTATTTCTCTTCCTCACGTTCTCTTCCTCGTCCTCACGTTCTCTTCCTCGTCCTCACGTTCTCTTCCTCATCCTCACGTTCTCTTCCTCGTCCTCCCGTTCTCTTCCTCATCCTCACGTTCTCTTCCTCTTCCTCACGTTCTCTTCCTCTTCCTCACGTTCTCTTCTTTGTCCTCACGTTCTCTTCCTCCTGTAGTCTCACGCGCTCTCCAGGATCACACATGGAACCACGGACGCCATCGAGGTAATCTGCAACATGACAGACGCCCGATTTCGGCACGCCCATGCTCCCCCACCCCCGCCCACCCACGCGGAAGCACGCACCCCCTCCCGCGTACCTCTTCGCTTCCTAGCACCTCGCCACCTCCCGCGTACCTCCTCTTCGCTTCCTAGAACCTCCCCACCTCCCGCGTACAACCTCTTCGCTTCATAGCACCTCGCCTGTGCCCTGTCGAGAAGACCTTGTGCCAACTCTCCTCACTCCACCCCATTGCTTTATCCTTGCCGTACTTTTGCACCACTCCTAGTATGCACCATTATCATACTTAAGAATATGAATACATTCATATGTACTTGCATTCATATATATATATATATATATATATATATACACATGAAAACATGAATACATATGTACATCCATTGGTACATCATGACATACATACATATATACATGAATACATGCATACATAACATACCTGCATGCAGACATACACCTAACCCAATACCTCAGTAGACAAGAACCCAACCCCTAAGTGGACAAGAACCCAACCCAACCCCTGAGTGGACAAGTATCCAACCCAACCTTCAGACAAGAACCCAACCCAACACCTGAGTGGTCAAGTCTCCAACCCAACCTCTAGGCAAGAACCCAACTCAACTCCTGAGTGGACAAGTATCCAACCCAACCTTCAGACAAGAACCCAACCCAACACCTGAGTGGTCAAGTCTCCAACCCAACCTCTAGGCAAGAACCCAACTCAACTCCTGAGTGGTCAAGTATCCAACCCAACCTTCAGACAAGAACCCAACCCAACCCTCAGACAAGAACCCAACCCAACCCTCAGACAAGAACCCAACCCAACCCTCAGACAAGAACCCAACCCAGCCTTCAGACAAGAACCCAACCCAGCCTTCAGACAAGAACCCAACCCAACCCGTGATCGGACAAAATCCCACCCCTCACCTGATGCATAGAGCCATTTAATCCCTCTGTTGCGGGGACCTCGCCCCTCGGAAAAAAAGGGTGGGGGGGGGGAGGAATCTGAAAAATGAAATTCGTTTAACCGTTCAAGGTTAACCAAAACAAAATCCATCATGAACGTCATTGGATTTAGGGATGATGGGGACAGTTTGTAACCGAGTTTTCATCCGACCGAGGTTGAAAGCGCCCAACGTCAGTCAAAGAAAGAAAGAGAAAAATAATATTTATATAAAACTCATCATATATAAGAGGTTAAACCGGGTGGTGTATTACACACACACGCGCGCAAACACACACACACACACACACACACACACACACACACACACACACATACAGAAAGAAGAAAATATGTATATAAAATGTATTATATGTAAGAGGTGAAATGGATGGTGCATTACTCTTTCACACACACACGCATACACACACACACACACACACACACACACACACATATATATATATATATATATATATATATATATATTACGTCCATATATACGTTGTCTCAATCCAATACACTTAGCATCTTCGCCACGATGTCATGTTCAGAGATTTTTTTTCATAGATACTCCCAAAACACTATTTAAAAAAAGATCACACTTGGAAGTCTGCGGAGGAGTGAAGAAAAACAGCTGATGGCGCGGTGGTCACGGTCATTTCGGAGTAAGCCTACCTGCTGGATATTTATGTAGGCTTTATGTAGTCTGGGGGGAGTTGATATTTATGTAGGTTTTGTGTCGCGCAGAGGGAATTTTACGAAATATGTAGGGCACGCGTAGTTAGGGGTGGGGCGCATGATAAAGTGTAGGGGTATTATGACAATGTGTGTTTGTGTATACTGCATATACAATATATATACAGTATATATATATATATAATCATACACCTTATATATAATTGTGTGTGTGTATTCACCTTGGTCTTTGGATCACGTGTGAGCGTGTGTATGTGTGTGCGTGATTCACCATGGTTTAGTCCTCAATTATGTGCTGGACCCGTGATCGACAAAAATATCTACCCCACTCCCTTTTCTGGTATCGGAAGTCATATAGTCCGAATTACTGACACCTCTGACCGTGCACACACTACACACACCATCAATCAATGGGGATTTTTTTTTTAATATATATATCTTGAATTCTTGTGTCCGGGATGTAATTGGTGACACCCGGATTCGTGTCATGTGTAGCGTCTGCTCAGGATGTCCGTAGGATCTATAACGCCTCCTGCGTACACCATGAGGCGCTTTGCATCGGCCGAATCGAAGCCGGCAGGCAGGTGGGCGTTACCGGTAGCGCTTGAGGGGGATCAAACTCGGGTCCTCGAGAATGTATTAGTATGTGTGTGTGTGTGTGTGTGTGTGTGTGTGTGCGTGCGTGCGTGTACACATGTATATATATTTTTTTCTTGTGTTGTGGAGAATGGATGAGAAAGTAGTGTGTTCATGCCATCCAGCGTTAGTGGATGAAATGGATGAAAGTGTTGTCGCGTTCTCGTCTCCCGGAGGGAGTTGGATGAAATATGGAGGACCGGGCTACCGGAGACGGCTGGCTGCCGGAACTCGTCGCGCTAGGGAGGGGTGGGGGGCGGGGGTGGGGTGGGAGGACAAGAAGGAACAACACCTACAACAGGGAACAACAGGAAATAGGTGGAAATAACATTGAAGTATAACTATAACCTAGGACAACAACAATAGGCATGAATAGGGAACCCCATAACGGAGAGGATTGTTGCCGGTTGCCCCCAGGGCCAGTTCCAGGTAAACATAGAGGAAGGTCATTGTATGGCAAGTGTAGAGTGTACCACCTGCCCTGCTGGATGCCCCAGTACCCAGGGCCAAGGTGCCATAGAAGAAGCACCTCCCCTTTAAGCCTGACTCTTTGCAAAGCGTCCAAATAGTTTTAAGTCCATTTGTTCCCTTTGCTTACTGTTGAATAAATAAAAAATGGGGAGGAAAAGGAAAAAAGAAAACGCGTAAAAATGAAAAGAAAACGGAAGTTCGGGGCCAGAAAAGCGGCTTAGGGTCAGCTAGCCTATCACCATTAAACTCAGCCCGGTAGTATGCGATTTGGGGGGGGGGGGAATCCTGTCCCCCCCAAAGAAAAAATGATAATAAAGATCAAATGAATAATAAAATGGAATAAATATGTTAATAGACTAATCAAATATTTATATATCTACGGTATATATACCAATATACTTCACCCCCTTGTAAAAGAATAAATTAATAAGATATATGTGTACGGTTTATACGGTTTATTGGGTACAGCAGCATTACTGTGTGTGTGTGTGTGTGTATATATATATAATATATATATATATATATATATATATAATATATAATAATAATACACACACACACACACATAAAATATTTATTTTCACAATTTCGCTGAGGAGGAAGGCATTTCCCTCGCCTGAATAAAATCGCCAGGCGGCAGAAGTCAGAGAAAGCGAAGAGGGTTGAAGACATGAGGGGGACAGGAACGGGAGATTGTACGGGAGCGAAGAGAACGTTGGGCCCAACAGATACCGAGGTAAAGAGATTAGTTCCGACCTCTCCAGGTTTCGTAACAGAGAGAGAAAGGGGAGGGGTAGATAGGTAGATAGGCAGAGTAGAGTGGATAGATGGGCTCCGGCAACCATAGGGAACCAGGGTGGGGGGAAGGGGGAGGGGAGTGGGGGGGAGGGGGAAAGGGGGGATACGAGTGGGGGAAGGGGAGGGGGATGGGGGAGACGAGTGGGGGGGAAGGAGGCTGAGGGTTGGGGGAAGGGGGTGGGAGGACGAGTGGGGGAGAGGTGATGGAGAGACGAGTGGGGAAAACGGGGATGGGGGGAAGGGGTGGTTATAACGAAGCTAGGGTCCAGTGACCGGAGGGGGGGAGGGGGGACTATTATTGGATGAAACGTTTTTTGAAGGATGCGAACTGGGATTGAAGGCGGGTCGTCACGGGTTCGTTCCCCTTCGGAGGAGGAGGAAGGAGGAGGACAAGGGAGGAGGGGGGAGGAGGAGACCCGACCTTCAGTGCCTATAGGTCCCTCTTAAGCTGAATAGAATCGTCAGGCGTTATAGTAAGATGCTTAAAGTTGTCTCCCCGGGGGGGGGGAGGCTTCAAAATTGGCCGACATCACCTCCCCTCCCCTCCCCACCCTTCTCCACCACCTGTTATCCAGTTCACATACATAGCGCGCGTACACGGACACACACACACATACACATACACACACACACACACACACACACACACACATACACACACACACACACACGCACACGACTCATGTCGCAGTTGGTAGAGTTCTCGGCTGCCACTACGGATGTCCGGGTTCGAATCCCGCCCGGGCTGAAATAATTTCAGTAATGCTGCACTGCGGCTTGTTACTCCAACTCTCATGAGCGGGGAGTTTAGGGTGTGTGCGCGTGTAAGGTCGCAACATTACCCATAGATCGGTCATACGAGCTCTGAGCTCTCTTCTGGGAGGGAAATAGCTGTCGATCACGAGTCCAACACGTGATCCAAAGACCATGGTGTATCGCACACACACACACACACACACACACACACACACACACACACACACACACACACACACACACACACACACACACACACACACACACACAAATATACATATCCTGCATGGCCATACCCGTCTTTTCCAGCCCCTGAAAAAGCGATAAATTGTTAAAATAACATGGGGGGGGATAGAAAAGGGGGGGCATTCCCCCCTCCCCCTCCATCCATTTCTAGAGGAAACATTCCCGCTCCCTAATGGAGTTTCCCGGTGGTAGTGTCTGGATGTGGCCCCGGAAGCTCTCAGGCGTTATGGGCAGAAAAAGGGGGGAGGGGGAAAGGGGGCGGGGGGAGCGGGTCCCCCCCCAACTCCCCAGGTAGCGTACGACAGATACCTCCCCCCGTCTCCTACTCCACACTCGTCCTTCTGTCTGTTTCTCTCTATCTCACTCTCTCCTTCTCTCTTTCTCTAGATCTCTGTTCTTCGCTCTCTTTCTCGCTTTCTCACGCTCTTCCTCGCTTTCTCACGCTCTTCCTCTCTTTCTCTAGTTCTCTATTTGTCTTCCTCTTTCTCTCTCACGCTCTCCCTCTTTCTCTTAACTCTGTTTCTCCTCTTTCTTCCTCTCTCTCACTCTCTCTCACTCTCTCCCTCCCTCCTTCTCTCTTTTCCTCTCTCTCTCTCTCTCTTCTTCCTCTCTCTCTATTTCCCTTGTGTGTGTGTGTTTCAGCCCGTGTTCAACCACAAGAACATTTGCATAGTCTGTGTATTATACTGTGGGGACGAATATATATATATATTTTTTGGGGGGAGGGGAGGGGGAGAGAAATGCCTTGCAGAAGCCAGGTCGCACCCAACCTGTTCTCGTTCTTTCCTTTTCCCCCCCTCCCCTCCCCTCTGCACGTTCCTTTCCTTCCATACGTTCCTCTCGGCCCTCACGTTCTTTCTCGTCCCTTCCCGTTCTTCCTTTACTGGAAAATCCTTTGGAATTCTCATGTTTAGTATTTCTCCGCCATTTTTTTCTTTCTTTTTTTCTTTCTTCAAGTCGACGTCTTCCAGTCCCTCGAGATTTTAGACTTTTTTTTTTTTTTTTTTTTTTATCATCTTCTCTTTTATCTACTCCCACTACTGTTATTACGCTTTCCTTTTCTGATCCTCAAATACTTTTTCTTAATTCATCATCTTCTCTTTCGTCTGTTACCACTACTACTACTACTACTACTACTACTACCACTACTACTAATATTACTCGTTCTCCCCTCTCTGTTCGTCAAATTCTCTTCTGTTTTGTTTCACTGTTTGTCCTTCAGTCTTTAAGGTTTCCGTCTTGAACCTTTGGGTCTCGCCTGCATCGTCTCTAGAGGGTCCTCCCCCCTCCCCCCTCCCCCCTCCCCCTCCTCTCCCTTTTTCTTTTTTCTTTTTTCTCCCTCCTTTTTTTTAAATTCGGTCCCTGTTCACTTCTTTCCTTTATTTATTTTTTACTTTTGCATTTCTCCCCTCCATTTTACCCTTTATATATTTATATTTGTAGCGGTTTATTTTATATATTTGATAATTCATTTATTAATACATTATTTATTTTTTTATTTAGTTATTTTGTACACAGGTATCCACGGGTTCTTGGTATAATGTTTGGGCCTGGTCGGGTCCGTCAAATTTTACTTTGTTCCGAAATACCTCGGTTTAGGGGTCACCTGAGTGGGTAGCAATTTGCCCCCCCCCTCCAGCCCCCCTTTTGTTTTTCTTTTCTTTTCTTTTTTTTAGCGAGCGCTCCTGGGCTGGATTGGAGAACAAAAAATATATATCCGCCCACTTTCTTTAGCAGATGTAATGGATTGAGGCACGAAACGCTTTGCCTCAATTTCTTCCCCTTAGGTGTGTGTGTGTGTATATATATATATACATATATATGATATATATATATATATATATATATGTATATATTTATAGTATCGATTTCCGGGGCGACTGTCTGAAATTACGGTACTTGTATGAGTCCCGCTGCCACTAGGGATTCACTTCAGATATATATATATATATATATATATATATATATATATATATAATATATATATATATACATCCATGCATAAATATAATACTGCTTGGTGTAGAGGCATATCAAAATATAAAAATCCCCGTGACGTTGGGAGGTGAATTGTTAACCTAACCTAACAACGTAGTGTTTGGAAAGGGCATACCTCCTCTACATCAAAATGGTGCTTGTGTCAGTGTAGCTTGTAGGGTTATATACCAAATGCCACTTTACTGGGTCGAGGTGTTAGGTGCATCAAATGCCTCTTGTCAGGGCGGAGGGTAAATGCTTTTATAGCAAATGCTGCTTGGGAAAGTCGAGGGGAAATGTTTCTTTATCAAATGCTGCTTGGCATGGCGTAACGTAAATGGTTTTACATAGACAAGATGGATCTTTTTTTTCTTTCTCAAATGTTGCATTGTTGCAAAGGTAGACGAGTTGTGTACTCAGTGCTGCCCCCTCGCGCGCGCGCACATACACACACACACACACATACACAGGGTGAAGAGTGAACAAACAATGCATAGTCTTTTTTTTTTTTTTTGAGCGGGGTTGGGGTTTGGGACAGACGCGGCTTTGATAGGCCGAGTCAGGGATTTGTGCAAGTTGGGGGGATTTGTTCCTGTGTAATCATGTCCATACGTAAGCGTGGGCGATTACGGTTGTTGGCGTATTGTATACAGGATTACGTGTGTTGAGAGTTGTTTTGGCGTTAAATTGAAGCCGATTGTCACAGTTTTCGCCCTTCTTAGTCGGCTCAGTCGCCATGGGCCTACTCCCGTCTATGGAAACCCATGTGTACATGTGTGTATGGATGTGCTTGTGTATAAGGGTGTGGGTATGTCCATGGGGTGCGTATGTGTGTGTTTTGTGTGATTCACCATGGTCGTGTATCACGTGTTGGACTCGTGATCGACAGCCATTTCCCTCCCGTAAGAGAGCTCAGAGCTCATATATGACCGATCTATGGGCAATGTTGTGACCTTACACGCACACACACGCTCCGAACTCTCCGCCCTCTGGAGTTGGAGTAACGACTCGCAGCGCGGCGATACTGAAATGATTTCATCCCTGGGCGTGTGTGTGTGTGTGTGTGTGTGTGTGTGTGTGTGTGCGAGAAAGAGAGCGAAGTAGCGCAAGAAGAGAGCGGGCGGGAAGGAAGAGAGAACGAGTTTATGCACACTCACGGTTAATTATCATGGAGTAAATGACCGGTATGTGTGTGCGTGCGTTTGTTTGTATGTTTTGTATGTGTGTGCGCGCGCGCGAGTGTACGTCCCTATGTGTGTCGAAGCGAGTAAGAGTAGGTCACAGGCAATTAGGATAGGTGTCGGAAAGGAACAAGGTGTCGCAAAACACCACCGGCACCACCAATACCACTATCGTCACCAGCACTACCACCACCAAAACTATCGCCACCAACACTATCACCATTACCACTACCACCACAACTACCACCACCAAAACTATCGTCACCACCAAAACAATCGCCACCATTACCACTACCACCACAACTACCACCACCAAAACTATCGCCACCACCAAAACAATCGCCACCAGTACTACCACCATTACCACTACCACCACAACTACCACCACCAAAACTATCGTCACCAACACTACCACCATTAATACTACCGCCACAACTATCGCCACCAGCAAAACTATCGCCACCAACACTACCACCATTACCACTACCACCACCAAAACTATCACCACCACCAGCACTACTGCCATGACCACCACCAGAACTATCGCTACCAGGACTACCACCATTACTGCCACCAACACTATCACCACTACCACCACCAGTGCCAGTGCCAGTGTCGGTGTCAGCATAAGGAATCAAAGTTGTGACGTCATGGGGTGACGGGAGCAGTGCCACTTTCAGTCGAGCAGATTCGGGTGCCACCGACGACAGGCATCCATCATTCTGGACCAATTATATAATTAGTCTTGGCACCTCCAATGACGCAACTCCAGTGACCTGACCCCCCCCACACACACCTCCCAGTCTGTCTGTCTCTTGTTCTCTTCCTATCTCTTACGCTCTCTCTTTCTCTCTCTCTCTCTCTCTCTCTCTCCCTATATATATATATATATATATATATATATATATATATATATATATATAATATACATAGTGTATATACACATACTGTACACACACACACAGACTCACACCACACACACGCACACACCACACACACGCGCACACACACGCACACACACACGCACACACCACGCACACACACACACACACACACACACACACACACACACACACACACACACACACACACACACACACACACACACACACACACACACACACAAATATTTGGAGTAAACCTGTTCACACCACCAGAGTGGAGACGTGATGTGTAGGAAATGTTGAATAATATATATATGGATGATTTTGGCGAAATAGTCTTCGCTCAACCCCCGAATGGCCGGATCCTTGTCAGAAAATTGGAGGACATGAAAAAGAAGAATATTAGCTGTCAGAATGCTGTCGTTTTTAACTCTACATATATGTATATATATATATACATATATATAATATATAATATATATATAATATATATATATAATATATATATATATATATATATATAGATTTAAACTATGACAAATGTAACTGAAGGCGGAGGAAGTATACGAGGAATAATGCAGTAAAATTCTTCCATTATTCCTCGTATACTTCCTCCGCCTTCAGTTTTATATATATATATATATATATATATATATATATATATATATGTGCATATATGTGTTGGGACTTTCCCACATCTGAATAAAATCAACTAGCGGCTACCTAAAGTCATGTACTCGTAATCTTCTCTTTGTGCGCATTGCCAGATATTCCCTGTGCCCCCTCTCCTTATCTACGCCTCTCCTCTTTCCTCCTCATCCTCTTCCTCCTCCTCCCCCTTGCCATCATATTCTTCCTCCTGTTCCTCCACCTTTTCTTCCTTCTCTTCCTCCTATTCTTCCCCTTTCTCCCGTTCTCCTTCCGCCCCATCTCCTTCCTCATGTTGCTCCTGTTTCTCTTCCTCCTCTTCCTCTACCCCCTCTTCCTCCTCTTCTTCCTCGCCTTCCTCCTCTTCCTCGCCTTCCTCCTCTTCCTCCACCTCTTCCTCTTCTTCCTCCACTTGTTCCTCCTCTTCCTCCATTTGTTCCTCCTCTTCCTCCTCCATTTTTCCTCCTCCCCTCTTCCTCCTCCCCCTCTTCCTCCTCCCCCGCTTCCTCCTCCCCCCTCCTTTTACTCCCCCCTCCTTTTACTCCCCCCCTTATTTCCCCCCGCAATTACTCATAAATATTGATGGTGGTCTACGGTTCTCCCGGCGTTTGATGCGCGCACCGGGTACGGTCTGTGATGACTCTGTGTGTGTGTGTGTGTGTGTGTGTGTGTGTGTGTGTGTGTGTGTGTGTGTGTGTAGATGTATAGGTTTGTGTATATGTATGGAAAATGTGGGAGTCTTCACTAAGGTGGAGTGGGGTGGGTTTATGTGCACATATGTGCACACCACGTAGTGTGCGTTTCAATATATGTTGCATGGTGTTCGTGTATACATTTAAATTGTATACATACTTTTGACGCCTCACCCTCGTGCTGTGAAGAGTTGTCAGAAGACGCAGAGGGATGTAAACATTAAAGTAATTTCATTAAATGATAGTATACACACATACAGACATATATATATATATATATATATATATATATATATATATATATATATAAAATGTGTGTAATGATTCGGTTTATCACGAACTATTCTCTATCAGGAGACTAGGACGGCACCCGTTACAGAGGACTTTGTAAAATGAACCATGCCCTTGGTCCAACTCGCTGGTGGCAGAGTTCGAAATGCCGTCACCACGATTTCCGCCGCAAGACTTCTGGATATCTTTGAATCCCATTTTAATTTTACCTGAAGCCTTCAGATCACTGAAGTGATGGTAGTTAGTGTGTTCCTATTTGTTTCAGAAGTGGAATTTGCTGGGAGAGCTTTCCCGGGCTCGCCCCCGTTTCGCAATTGGAAAACGGAATATTGTGGACATAAAGACCACCCCCAGGACAATGCTAATGTGTATTTCGATTGTATTAAGGGCAAATTTGTATTTATACAGCAACAAGGAAAGATGATTGTGTACACACGAACGCTCGCGCGCACACACACACACACACACACACACACACACACACACACACACACACACACACACACACACACACACACACACAGAGAGAGAGAGAGAGAGAGAGAGAGAGAGAGTTGCTGGTATGGGATGAAAGGTTGAAAAGAGGTCATATTAAAAAAAGATGGAAGGTGTTAGTAAGTATAGCTTTTCACATAGATATGTGGAACAAAGTGGATGAAAATGCCATCCAGGCCCACAAGAAAAACGAAATTAGGGCAAATGTTGATAAGTGGAGGCAAATTAACGGGAATCAACGAGCACAGCTGCAAGTCCATGGAAGAATACATCCGCACGCGCGCGCACACACACGACTCGGTGGCGCGGTTGGTAGAGTCTCCGACTGTCACTACGGTGGTTCGGGTTCGAATCCTGCCTAAGGCTGAAATAATTTCAGTTTCGCTGCGCTTCGAGTCATTGCTTCAACTCTCGTGGGCTGAGAGTTGTGTGTGTGTGTGCGTGTAAGGTCACAGCATTACCCATAGATCGGTCATACGAGCTCTAAGCTGTCTTCCGGGAGGGAAATAGCTGTCGATCAC
>NC_134787.1:61690027-61692527 GCF_046742065.1 Oratosquilla oratoria
GGTCTTGTACATTTGTGCGTTTGGCCGCGTGGTGATAATGGTGATGAGCGGGAGGGAATGTGCCTTGGCACTGCGCCTTTAAGGGTGCCACGGGGGGTGGGGGTGGGGGGGATGGCACTCTGCATTTCATGAGGCAAAGGGGTGGGTCCCTTTCCCCCCCTCCCCCGACATCCCTCATTTCAGACACAATGGATTGTGTACGTTGTGATTTAGGACGTGTTAGACGATGCCTTACGGTTCTAGTCGGGGCATTTGGTGGGTCCTGAACCAGACATGGGTCGGTCGAGACCCAAAATGCTGAAGTTTGAAGGGGTGAATAAGAAAAAGGAAGGCGTTATGTCCTCAGGGAGGGGTGGGGGTGAAATCACCCTTTGCCCCCACCAAAAAAAAAAAAAAGAAAAAAAAAACACCAGACCATGGCGAATGACCAATGGCGCCCCCCCCCCATCACTAGGGGGGGAGGGGGAACGTGACACAGTCGGAGACCAAAATCACGCTGAGACTCTTCTCTTTAGCCCACCTGGATGTTGTAACAGTGCCAACAGACCTCTGGTTACGGAGTTCCTGTATAGCATCTTTCTCTGTATTAGTTTTCGAGTTTTATCATTTTTCCCCGAAGGAAAATGGAAAAAATATGTGGAGATTATGTTTGCATGGCTGCTGTCACGAGTGGGGGTGCCAGGCAACTTTTGTCCCGTCTTGTACGTGTTTGTTGTATGTTATTATTTTCTGCGATTATACGAGTAGAATGTATTTTCCATACGCATTCTCCAGCTCTGGGCTCTCCTTCTCGACCTCCTCCTCGACCTCCTCTTCCTCGACCTCCTCCTCCTCGACTTCCTCCTTCTCGACCTCCTCCTCCTCCTCCTCCTCCTCCTCCTCCTCCTCTTCGCCTTCGTCTTCCTCATCCTAGTCCTCCTATTCCTCTCCTCATTCTTTTCATCTTCCTTCAGTTCTTCCTATTCCTCCTTACAGTTCTCCTCCTCCTCCTCCTCTTCTTTTTTCTTCCTCTTCTCTTGCTCCTCTCCTCCTCCACCTCTTTTTTTTTCTTGAGTGTTCTCCTTCATCTCCTCTTTTCCTCCTCTCCCGTTTCTCTCCTGGTCTTCCTCTTCCACCTCCTCTTCCTCTCCCTCACTTGTTCTTCTCCTCATGCCCCTCTTCTCTTCCTCTTCCTCTTCTTCCACCTCCACCTCCTCCTCCTCTTCTGTAACAGTCCCCGCCCTGCCCCTCTCCCTTCACCTCCTCCTCTCTTTTCCTCTTCAAACCGGATCTGAGTTTCCTTCCGTCCAACCGCCCTCCTCCTCCTTCCCGTCCACTTCCTCTTCCTCCTCTTCCACCCTCTCCCCCTCCTCCCGTCCCTCTTCCTCCTCCTCCCGTCCCTCTTCCTCCTTCGGCCGTCCTCCTCCCGTCCCTCCTCCTCCTCCTCCTCCTCCTCCTCCTCCTCCCCCTCCTCCCGTCTCTCCTCCTCCTCCCGTCTCTCCTCCTCCTCCCTTCTTTCCTCCTCCTCCCGTCTCTCCTCCTCCACCTCCTTCCCATCCCTAAAGGCTCCTCGACATATGTTACAGGCGACAAACATGGCGTCGAGTTTTTGTAAGAGGATTTTTTAATATGTAGTTCGCTCCAAAGTAATGGTTATTATTTAAAGTGGAGTTGGGCGGGAGTGGCGGCGACGCTGGGAGTTTTTTTCTTTTTCTTTTTCTCCATCCTTGGGTCCCACATGCTTCGAGAGTGAGAGAGAGAGTGAGAGTCGGAGACGCTAGTGCGAGTCGCGACTCCAGTGAGAGTGTTGGTTGTGTGCGCGAATGTTGTTGGCCATTAGGTGCGGCAAGGGCTTAGGTCAAGTGCAATTGCAGGCCCTTAACAGCCTCTAAATTGCCGTAGAAGTCACAATGGCTTCTTGGGAGAGGAAGGCTCGGGACCTTCTTGATTATAATTGAATGTACCGTTGTTGTTCTCGCTCCTCGTCATGGCGGTGGTGGTGGTGGTGGTGAGCATTGTAGTGGGAGGAGGCTGATAGTGGGACATGATGGTAGTTGTGATGGTTGTAGTGGGAAATGATGGTGGTGGTGAGGATGGTAGTGGGAGATGGTGGTGGTAGTGGTAGTGGGAAATGATGGTCGCGGTAGTGGGAGATGATGATGATGGTGGTGGTGATGGTTGTAGTGGGAAATGATGGTGGTGGTAAGGGTGGTAGTAGGAGATGATGGTGATGCTGGTGGTGAGGGTGTTAGTGAGAGATGATGATGGTGGTGGTGACGATTGTAGTGGGAGATGATGGTGGTGGTGAGGGTTATAGAGGGAAGTTATGGTGATGCTGGTGGTGAGGGTGTTAGTGAGAGATGATGATGGTGGTGGTGACGATTGTAGTGGGAAACGATGGTAGTGTTAGATGATGGTGGTGGTGGTGAGGGTGGTAGTGGAACATAATGATGAGGGGTAGTTGGAGATGGTGGTAGTGGTCGGAATCGCCGCCCGTCCTTGCCCCACTAACACCCACTAA
>NC_134787.1:61697527-61732527 GCF_046742065.1 Oratosquilla oratoria
CGCGAACCCCCGGCCACGGCAGCCCCTGCTTTGCAGGAGACTCGGCCTTCCTTATTCAATGTCTACATTTCTTTTCTTTTCTTTTTTCATTTTGTCTATAGAAAGGCTAAGAATAATCAGTGGGTGGACAAAATATATTTTACCGCTCTATTGGCAGGATGTCACAATATATTTATTTTAGAAAAGATAATTTTATTATTATTTTTTCATATACTAAGACATGCAACCTCCATCCCTGTGGAACTGTGTTCAAGACAAGACAGTGCCAGTCTTTCACAGTTCATTAACCCCAAGTCCGGTTGTACTTCCAGCACCACTTATTGTGTTTATTTGTACACAAACTCTTTCTTGGGCTGCAGATAGTATTTCTTCTGCTGTTCTTCCTGCTGCTACTGTAGCTACTACAACTACTGTTACTAGTATTTCTACTACTACTACAAACACAAACACCGCCACTACTTGCTTGTGGTGTGACGCCCAGAAATATTGGGAGTACAGTATGTTTGAGATGTAAGAACCGAAAAGATGTAAAAAAATGAATGAAATAAGATAAATGCAAGGTGAGGGTGATGATGAAAAAATGAACATAAGGTGGTGTAGATATATACAGTGAATGGAATCCGGCTGGTGAGAGAAATGTGTATGACACAGAGATGGAAGGTAGGAAAGCGTAGGGAAGACGGAAAAGAAGTTGGTGTGAGGTTATTGGTGTCCCAAATTTTTGGTTCTATGTGTGCCGCACATCCCGCCCCTTTTTTATCGTCTTTGCGAACTCCCACCCAACCCAACCCCTTGAACCTCCCCCCCCCCAAAAAAAAAAAAAAAACATTAACAGCCCCAAATGCTCGTTTAGGGTATGGATAGCTAAACAGGAGAAGGTGAAACGCGTCAGAACGCGCTTGACCGTGGAATGAGCCCATCATTCCCAAAGGGGGAAGTAAGTCTTGCATATGTGAATGGTGGCGTAGCTTTCGGTCAGCACCTTACGGAGCTCCACTCCTTGAAGTCGTACACGCCCCCCTGGAGGTTTGGGAACCACTGTGATACAGAGAGAGAGAGAGAGAGAGAAAGAAAAGAGAAAATACAAAATTGAAGTAAGGGAAGATATGAGAAGAGTAAGAGGAGGAGGTCGAAGAGGAGGAAGGTCGAGGAGGAGGAAGAGGAGGAGAAGAAGTTCGAGGAGGAGGAAGAGAAGGTGGTGGAGGAGGAGTAGGAGGAGAAGGTGGTGGTGGATGAGGAGGATAGAAAGTGGTGGAGTAGTAGTAGAAAGAGGTGGTTGTGGTGGAGGAGGAGAAGGAAGAAGAGATGGAGTCCGTATGTCTTAATCATGTAATTGGATCAGAGCGAGGAGGGGAGAACGACCCTAACTGTCATGACTCTCCCTCGGTCGCAGTGAAGGGCCTCCTGTCGGGATTCTCGAGATCAGCTGGTTCGTGTTCTCCGCTCCCCGGTTGATTAACGGAAACCAATATTACCTCTCGTCCGACGTCTCGTATTGTTGTTACCAATTTACTTCTCGACACCAAAGAAGCCATTGTTTTATATATTTGTTTACTTGTCTTTGTGTAAATGTATGTATATATATATATATATATATATATATATATATATATATATATATATATAAATAATTGTGTGTGTACATATACGGCGTGACAAAAGAATTAATGGCTGTTCTGTGTGTGTGTATTTACTTAATATACAGCCAACGAGGTACGCTCATAGGGTCCTTTTGTGTGTGTGTGTGTGTATGAGTTTGTTTACCTTGTAAAAATATAAGTTTTTGTGAATGTGTGTGTGTTTCTTTACCAAATAATGTACAGGCAAGAAGCTACGCTCATGGGGTCCAGTATGTGTTTGTTTGTGTTTTTTCCTCAACTACATAAACTACAAAAGCCACTTATGAAACAAAACCGCGCTCCTGCTTTATTTAAGACGGAGGCGAAGCTTCTGGCTTCATCTGGAATTGTGCGTCGCTACGCCGAAGTTCGCCCGATTCGCTTTCCAGGAAAGGGTCGAGTTTTTGTGTTTGTTTGTTTGTTTGTTCGTCTACGAATTCATCTATTTTCCACTCAAACACGTTTCGAAAGGGTTCGAGGTGGCACAGTACGGAAAGTCTTCGATAGTTTGGTCTTCCAGCACCACCTATACACTCTCTGGAAAGACGTAGATTACGGGGTGATCCAATAGAGGTATTCAGATGGGTCAAGGGTTTTAACAAGGATGATGGAGACAAGGTCATCATATTAAGACAGCAAGCCAGGACTCGCAGTAATGAACTTAAATCGGATAAATTTTTATTCAAGAAAGAAATAAGCAAGAACCTTGTTTACAAACATAATGGTTAACGAACGGAATAGACTTAGTGACTTTAGTGAGTGCTGAAACTATTGGCTGCTTTAAGAGATGGATAGATAACTATGGATGGGGATGATAGGTGGTAGTGGACATGGAACTGCCTAGTGTAGGCCTTATGGTCTCGTGACCATCATCACTATCCAGCACCATTGTTACTACCACTTCGACCACCACCTTTACTACTACCAACCACCACCAGTACCAACCACCACCAATTACACTTAGGAGGTAGTGGAGGAGAGTCTGTGCTCGACCGAGGACGACGGTCCAGGTCACTCTTGGCCTTCGAGTCTGAAGAGACCAGAGTCCAAGAGGGAGTGTCCGCCTGTGATATCATACTCTCCCCCTGGAGCTGGTAATTAGGTTTTATTTATTTATTTTATTTTTATTTTATTTTATTTTTTTTATTTTTTTTTTGTTTATTAATATTTATTTAGGTATTATTGTTATCATATATATATTTTTTCCTTTGTTTCTCTTTTTCTTCAGAGGCAAGGACCTCTGAAGTTCGCACTTTATTTTTAGGTCTCCTGTGGGTTTCCTCGTGAGGGTAAACAAGAGCCTGTTTCACGTCGATTTTTCTTTCTTTTTATGTTCTGGAATTATACATGGAAAGACAACCTTTTGCATATTTTGCGTAAACCTGAGGAGCTTGTATATGTTTGCGAAAAGCCTTTTTTTTTTTTTTCTTCTTTTTTTTTTGGGGGGGGGGATTCTGTTGGTAAATGTTGAAAGAGCGCAGGTTCCCCGTAAAAAAAAACTTGCTTACACACACTCATACATGCACACGCGCGCTCGCAAATACACCCACACACACACACACACACACACACACACACACACACGCGCGCGCGCACCCAATCACATAAATATTTCGATAATGGAGAATATAAACACGGAGAAAGACCAGGAAGAACTTCCAGTTTGAAAAATTATTAAATAATTTTCATAGAAATTATACAGTATATATATGTATATGTATATATATGTATATATGTATATATATGTATATGTATATATATGTATATATATAATATACTGTATATATATATATATATATATATAATATATAATATATATATATAATTGTGTGTATATATATGCACTGTATATTGATATATATATAGAAAGTTTTATATAGCGTAGATCCAAGGGAAGTACGTCTCCCCGGCAGGAACAACAAGACCTGCACATTGATTGAGCCACTACATAAGGGGCGAGTGAATTTGATCAAGGGCAGTGCGTGACAGGAAAGAAAATGGCTTCTAAATAGGTCGCCACTTATTATATGTGTGTGTGTGTATATATATATATATATATATATATATATATATATATAATATAGTATGTGTGTTTATGTGTGTGTGTGCACATGTATGAATGTATGAAATGCATGTGTTTTGAGGTACATGCAGATACCCAAACAAATAAATTCATGCTTATACACGCGCGCACACGCATGCACACACACAAACACTTCATAGTAAATTGCATCACCCTGATCAGTTTTCATTTATTTTTTTATTTTTTTATTTTTTTTTCTTCATGGTCGGACTGTTGAACAAACAAACAGACAGAAGTAGTTCTCATACTGTGCCTTATCCTCTTCCTAGATTCTAGAAAGTCATCAAGGCTCCTAGAATCTAGAAGCCTTGGCGGGTTCATCCAGATTTGTGGTATTTTTAGACGTGATCAACTCAGGAAGACGTTAGATGTTAACTAGAGACATTAGAACACACTATCATTATATCTAAGAGTGGCACCTCACGCAAGAGACTCTCGTTAACGAGTGCCAGGGTACCACGGCGGGTGAATAAAATCACATGGCGGCACTTGGGAGGAAGGGTAAAGCACCACCCGGCATGGAAGTGGTCAGCCTTAGTCGTCTTGGTGCCTGCTGGAGTGGTTTGCCCAGAAGAAGAAGAAGAAGAAGAGTCTTGCCTTAACTGGAAGATCCTCTTGTGTGCCTGATTGGTATTATGAAAGGGAGAAGGAGGAGGAGGACACAGGGAGAGACGGTCAGTCGATAGAAAAGAATAATTGAAGAAAAGGCAGCAACTTACGGCAAAAAAAAGAGAGAAAGAGAGAAGTGGGAAGGCAAAGCGGAGAGAGAAGGGGAGAAAAGAGTGAGGAGACAGAATGAAGGGGGAGAGAGAAACAGATTGGGGAGAGAAGGGAGCGAGGGGAGGAAGAATAAAAATAAATATAGACAGAGAAGGGGGAGGGGAGAATAGACAGGAGAGAGGGAGAGAGAGAGAGAGAGACGTGGGAGGGAAGAAAGAGAGAGGTCGACCCGGTCGGTAGGAGGAGGAGGAGGAGGAAGAGGACGAGGAGGAGGAGGAGGAGGACTGTATCTCTGTCGTGGCTTCAGCGCCGTCCAGATTGGAAAATGATTTTGTGACCCGCGAGAGTCCGCTGGGGATTCCCTCCTTCCTCCCTCCTTCCCCCCTCCTTCCCCCCTCTCCCCTGCCCCCTCTTCCCTTCCACTCTCCCCCCGCTGAGACGGACCGATCTCGGGGACAATAAATTTCTGGAAGCTAAGAGTACTTTTGTGTTTTCGGAAAGGTTGAGGGAGGAGCCTTCCTTGGTCGATCTTAAGTGGTCTTCTTGACTTCGAAGGTGATAATGACGATAATGAAGATTAAATCTTTTATATGATACATTTCAACCACAATTAGGCTCGCAAACTCGTTGAGATACTGAAATGAGAAAAAAAGTTACGTAAAATTGATATATATATATATATATATATATATATATAATATAATGTGTGTGTGTGTGTTTGTTTGTGCGTATATACAGTTGTGACTGAGAATGTACACTCCTATTCCATTATGTGTGTCTTTGTGTGTGCAATGTATGTAAGCATGTGTATCAGTATATCTTTATATAACTGAATTGGCATGTGTGTATGTAAGTATATTTGCGGATATACTTGTGTTTGTGAGATAATACGCGGAAACATGTGGACTGGAAGAACGCCGCGAAAGACGTTGCAATGTTTGCTTGCCCGGAGATTATTTACCGAAGGTCTCGAAGAGTCCGGACCTTCTGGTCGGCGTCCAGGAAGTCCGGACCCTCAGGCTGACGTCCGGGTTCTCCCTTTTTGGCTCGTTTGACACGCATCGACTTTTCGCTGTGCGCCGTCCACGACCCGACGTCGTGTTCTCAAATCACCATGGGTACCCATGTACGCTTTCACACGTGGTCGTGGTTGTGTGAAAGCGTCCATAGACACTCATGGTTATTTGAAAGCACGAGGTCGTGTCGTGGACGGCGCACGGGGAAAAGTCGATGCGTGTGAAACGAGCCTTTCACTTTGTGGATATTTGGTCGAGGAGAAGATAGAACCCACTTCGACAAAGACGTAGTTGGGGATTGAAAAACCCCAGGAGGCGCTGAGGAGCTGCGACCCGAGCAGTCACCTTTGCCCTAAGCGCTTTGGGGCCGGGAACACTGTCACTGCAGGGCATTGGAGAGGAGTGCGGGATTCGAACCCACAATTAAGCGAAGGAGAGACCAGCAGGCTTCCGATGACGCCACCAGCGCCCTTGCTCGAAATGGAAAGAAACATGACTAATCAGTGTTCATGTGTGTGTGTGTGTGTGTGTGTGTGTCACTTCCTCGAACCCGCCTTGTCCGCCCAACCGCCCGACCCCGCGGGGAAGAGTGAGAAGAGAGAAGAAAATTATTAATGGAAAGCTGTGAGCAAATGCAACTATCCAAAGCACTCAGCAGCTGCCTCAGCAGCAGCAGCAGCAGCAGCAGCAGCAGGAGAGTAAGCAGCTGCAGCAATAGCAGCCGCAGCTGGGTTTACTCAACTCGCCGCGGTTCCGGGAATGCCCCCGGTTCCGGTTCGTTTTGAGGCGGAACACAAACATTGGGCTCCCGAGGGGAAGGAAAGAAGGGAGAGGGTGGCGGGGGGGATGAATGAACTACGCGTTGGGATTTCGGGCGCGTGTTCGAATCCTGGCCACGGTGCGCACAGGTTAGGAAGGGCTTGGTCAACTCTAGATTAATGGGTCCCTAACCGCTGCAGATCCCGTCTGACCTTAGGTGACCTCAGCTTCCTCCTCCGGGTATCGTCACAGCGAGAGTGGCATCGTACCTTGGACATTGTGGCCTGCTTTCGTGTACTATGAACTGTTCAGGGCCACCTCTCTCTCTCTCTCTCTCTCGTTCTCTTTATCTTTCTCTAGTTTTCTTTCATGCTCTCTCGTTCTATCATTCTTTCTCTTTCGTTTTCTTTCATTCTCTCATTCCATCAATCTCTCTCTCTATCTCTCGTTCTCTTTCATTCTCTCTCATTCTATCATTCTTTCTCTTTCTCTCGTTTTCTTTCATTCTCTCATTCCATCATTCTCTCTCCCTCTCTCTCTCACTCTCACTCTCTCTCTCTCCTTAGCCTGTGATGGGGGTGACCTTTTTGATGACTGAAATATCCAGGTGGGCGGCATCCGGGGATAATAGGGAAAGTAGTTCTTGGTTCACACTAGCGGTTTGAACCGCGGCGGTTCAATTACAGTATAAATCATTGGAGGCGGCCACACACTAATACCGCACATTTTTTCCTTGTCAATGCGGTACCGCCACGGTTTCCGCGCGGTTCAAAACGCTAGTGTGAACAAGGTCCAAGCACCGGTGACAAGGTCTTTGTGGCACTCGGCAGAAGGCCCTCCTTCACAACCAGTTGGTTACGAAAAGGTTCCCGATGGCTCGGGTACCTACCTGGGAGCGCTTGTATCGAGTAGATGTTAGCGTCGTGTGCTTGGCACTTGATGGATCGTCTCGGTGCACAGAGAGGGTCAGAGTAGGCAGTCCGAGGCTATGTGGATAGAAAACGTGGCGCAGTGGTAGAGTTCCCGGCTGTCACTACGGCGGTCCGGGTTCAAATCCAGCCCAGGGCGGAAATAATTTCAGTATCGATGCGCTGCGAGTCGTTACTCCAACATTTGTGGGCGGGGAGTTGGGTGTGTGTGTGCGTGAAAGGTCACATACCCATAGATCGATCAATTACGAGCTCTGAGGTCTCTTCCGGGAGGGAAATAGCTGTCGATCACGAGTCCAACACATGATCCAAAGACGATGATGAATAACACACACACACACACACACACACACACACACACACATATATATATATATATATTTATATATATATATGTATATAATCTAATACACGCGCGCGCACACGCGTGTATCGATAAATATGTTGGTATGATTAAAATATTCCAGCAGCGTCAGATCCGACTATTTATATGTATTCAACTCAAGGGTGTGGAGGGATTTGCAACCTACAATTACGAAGTTCAAATATTGGGGCCGAGCAGAAATGATGGAAAATGATATTGAAAAACCTATTACGCTCGAGTGGGAGTGTAAGATCTAACTGTGTTGTTTGTGGATTTGTTTGTTTGTTTGTACTCTTTTTTTTGGTACGTGGCGTCTTCGTCGTTTACTTATTATTTGTATTTATTATTTTTATTTTATTATTATTATTATTATTTTTTACTTAGCGTCCCTTAGTTGAGAAAGTTGTTTGAGCGCATCTAGAATTGGTCAAGTCACGTGATTAAGAGTAATATAATAATAATAATAAGTTTATTTTGCATTGAATTAATATACCTGAAGTGCATATAATGAAAAGAACACATAGTTCGAAATAATAAGTACAATTGCCGAGGTCAACTTCTGTTCAAACTGTGTAATAAGGGAAATATTTCTGACACAAAGATTTCATTTATTCTTTATTCATTTAGTTATATCTTTATTTATATATTTTCAGTGTTTATTCTCGCTTGGTAATCCTAGTCGAGAAAACTGAACACTCAGGTTATGACGCCGCGAGACAGTCTTATTTGAATTGCATCGCTAATACTAGCGATTTGTTCTACGATATATACTGTATATATGTGTGTATATATATGTAAATATATGTATTAGTTGGAAACAGTCGTTCATATTGTCACGAATAAAAATAAAGAAATAAAATTATCTGTTTGATCATGATAAGGATGACTTGACCTGATCTCGCGTGACCTCTTCTGACCCCTCGTCGTATCAACAGAGAGCGGGCGGACTCAGAGTTAATATTCTTCAAAAAAAAAAAAAAAATAATAATAATAATAATAATACGGGCCAGTATTGTTGTGAAAGTTAAGCTACAATATGCGCTCGAATTAAAAATCTCGTAAGAATAGACTTAAGGAAGTATTTTCCTTTCATTTGAAGCTCAGGTCAAGTGTGTTTACTCCGGCGACGTTGGATGTCCTCGCGCGACTAAGATAAACAAGGTCAAGCATATACATAGATTAGTTCTATTCCCTTTTCCCCTTCCCGTTCTCTATATGTATCTCTTTCTCTCTCGTTCCCCCTCCCTCTCTCTGTCTCTCTCTCTCTCTCTCTCTCTCTCTCTCTCTCTCTCTCTCTCTTTCCTCTCTCTCTCTCTCTATCTATCTATCTCCCTCTCTCCTCTCTCTCTCTCTCTCTGTCTCTCTCTCTCTGCCTGCCCCTCTCTTTCCCGCTCTGTCTGTGTCTCTCTCTTTCCCGCTCCCTCTCTCTCTCTCTCTTTCTGTGTCTGTCTGTCTGTCTGTCTCTCTCTCCTTCCCCTTCCTCCCTCCGTCACCTTCCCTCCCCCTCCGTCCCTCCGCCCCTCCCTCCGTCCCCTTCCCTCCCTCTCCGTCCCACTCCCTCCCTCTCCGTCCCCTTCCCTCCCTCCGTCTCTACCTCCCTCCTTCCCTTCACCCCTCCTTGCCCTCGCTTCCCCCCGCCCTTCCTCTCCCTATTTTCGTGTTTGTGCTTTTCATTTACTCAGTCATAAACACAGACGGGCGTCGTGGAGGACGTCAACGCACACACACACACACACACACACACACACACACACACACACACACACACACACACACACACAGAGTAATCCACATGTCTTCACTAAAACAGAATCACTCGTTCACCTAAAAAGAAAGTATGTGGAAGCAGCAGGAACGATGATGATAATGATGATGATGATGATGACCACAAGCAGTTTGAGCGTGACTCGCTGTATTACTTACGTGCGCGGGACTTGCAGACTCTATCAATCTGGACCCAGCATGCAAGCTTTCCCCCCTCTCCCCCTTCCCCCCTCTCCCCCTTCCCCCCTCTCCCCCTTCCCCCTCCTCCTCCCCCTTCCCCCTCTTCCCCCTCTTCCTCCCCCCCATGGTGGCACCGGGGAGTGGGAGGTGGAGCTTCCTCTTTTTCCTCCTCGCCCTCTTCCCCCTCCTCCACTTCTTCCTCCTCTGTGTCCTACTCCACTTCCTCCTTCTCCTCCTCTTCCTCCACCTCATCCTTCTCCTCCTCCTCCTCCCCTTCACGTCTTCCTTCTCCTCTTCCCCCTTCACTTCTTCCTCCTCTTCGTCTTCCTCTGTGTTTTCGTCCTTTTCGTCCTACTTTTTCACTTTCTCTTCTTTTTCCATTTCATCTTTCACTTCATGACGTCATCGGCCGTAGCTACTCAGCGCCTCCCGACGTGCGCTCTTCACTTTAGAGGCCTGAAGGTCACCTTGGCTCCACCCCCGCCGAAAAGAGTCGGGAGAGGTCGCGTCCAGGAGCAAGAGAAGGTCTGCCCATACTCGGCATTGGAGACGTTTCAGTTCCCATTTGGAACGGTAAGGGTTGGGGTGGGGGGTGGCACTCGGGGCCACTTGGGGCCACTTGGGGCCAGTGTTGTTGTCTGTTTGTCCATCTTGATGACGAACACTAATGAGCCGCCGGGGAACTGTTGACACTGGCGACATGGCTTCCTGCCTCTACGCTTTGATATTGCATAAGATCATATGTACATATACATAGATACATACAGTATATACATACATATGTTTATACATATGTCTATATAGATATATATATATGTACATATACATAGATACATGCAGTATATACATATATGTTTATACATATGTGTACAATATATATATATATATATATATATATATATAATATATATATATATATGATGTAAATATTTATGTAACCTAAATGATCGTCTGATCTCAAGAGTATTAAATTATTTATTATACAAGTAATAGAATATGAAAAGAAAATGTGTATCATGAAATTTGAACTAATTTTCATGATATACCGTTGCGAGTAACCCCTCCACCCCCATCCCCTTCAACCTCCCCCCACTTGGGGAGGATGGGGGAGATGTGGGGGGGTGTAAGCTAGATGACGAAGTCTCAACATCCATCCTAGAACGGCCTCTTAGGCAGAACGTCATATTTTAATGATTTTATGGCGTATAAAGTTTCTCTTTCTCATCCCTCCTCTCTATCTCTCCCAACTCTCTTTTCTCTCTCTCTTCCCCCACCCCCTCTCTCTCTCTCTCTTTCTCTATCTATCTCTCTTCCCTCACCCTCTCTCTCTTCTCTCACTCACTCTCTCTTCCCTCACTCTCTGTCTTCCCCCACCCCCTCTCTCTTTCTATCTCTCTTCCCTCGCCATCTCTCTCTTCTCTCTTCCCTCACCCTCTCTCTCTTTTTCTCTCTCTCATCTTGGGATTCCTGTAAGAGGAACTGAACCGTTTAGACCTCGCCAGAACAAACTATTTAAGGTACGGTAATGGGAGAAATGGCCTCTTTGCCACTGCATTGCACCTGAACCTGAGGTGCTGTGGGGAGGAGGAGGGGGCGAGTGCAACCACAGCACCCAATCGGAACCTGAGGTTACTGTGGAGGAGGAGGAGGAGGAGGAGGAGAGAGGTGTAGTGCGAACACCTGAAACTCGAGGGTTACTCCTCTGACGAAGAGGCGTCGCATGAGGAGCTGACGTGGTGGGCAATGTTGATCCTCGCAGACTCCTCCTCCTCTTCCTCCTCCTCCTCCTCTTCCACCTCCTCCTCTTCCACCTCCTTCCTTCTCCCCTCTTCCTCTCTTCCTCCCCCTTCCTCCCCCTCTTCCCCACTTCCTCCCCCCTCTTCCCCTCTTCCTCCCCCTTCCCCTCCCTCTTCCTCCCCTCCTTCCTCCCCTCACTCTTTTTCCCCTTCCCTCGTCCTCCCTCTCCCTCTTCCTCCCCTCCTTCTTACTCCCCTTCCCTCTACCTCCTCCTCTCCCTCTTCCTCCACTTTCCCTTCCTCCTCCCCTCACTCTTCCTCCTCGTCTTCTACCTCCTCCCCTACCTCTTCCTCAACCGCCCCCTCTTCTTCCTCCACCTCCTCTTTCTCCTCAAACCCCTCCTCCTCTCCTCGTATTCCCCCACCTCTGCCACCTCTTCCTCCTCCTCTTCGTCCTCCTCATTAAACGGATATATGCGAAACTGTTCGTATTGGGCCTGTTTGTCTTTCGATGTACGCTCATGCATACAAACATACACTTTCCATCCTGAGGTACATTGTATGTATATGCGTATATACTAATATATACATGTATCCATGTGCATTATGTACATTATGTGTGTGTTTACATATTTATACATTGTGTCTGTGTATATGTATAGGTCTACATATATGTACATGTGTATATGTATACGTATATGTGTGAATATATTATAAATATATATGTATATATATATGCGTGTGTGTGTGTATGTTTGTACATAAATTAGTGGTCATTCATTTTTGAGTGCCATAAAGTATATATTGTTGACAATTTCATTATGTAATTAGATTTTTTCTGTTTCTTTTTCTATATGGACACAATATGTCTTTCGATGACTGGATGTAAATATGTTTTATGTTCCATATGTCACTATTAAATACTGAATATGTGAGCGTTCTTGTATTTATACGTTCAATGTGTTGAATATAAAATGTATCTTTTTTTTTAAAGACGCCGCCTCATTTTCTCTCGTTAGGTGCAGAATCTACCCTCTCCGCCAATATCCTGACTCTCCTCATAATACTCACCATTAATTCCCTTCTCAGGCCATTGATGATGCCAATATTTGTATATTGTGACAATATGTCCTTCTTGAGATTCTTCCTTTCTTCTTTTTATCTTCTTGGTTTAACTAACATCTCACGCTGTACTTGCATCGCACCTCTTTATTTTCTACCTACCCACCCCACCCTCCTTCACACACGCACATACATATATATAGATATATATGTGTACATATACATATATGTATATATGTACATATATATATGTATATATGTACATATATATATGTATATATGTATATATATATATATATGTAATGACATATTAAACGACTCATCCTATGGGACTCGAACCCTAGTCCGCACCATACGAGACTAGGACGCTGCCGGTGCCGCCTAGGGTTCGAATCCCGTCGAAGGAGTCTGCGACTCAAATTGCCTAGACGAATATATATGACCATGTATAATACCTCCTCTGACCCACCCCCAACCCCCTTCCCCGCTCATACTAGCAACCGGACCCCGGTCGGTGCCGCGCCTCGTGGTCCCAAAGTCCCTTCGCTCACCGTCTTCTTGGCTTTCAGGGGCGCCGTGCCTCGACTCAGAGGAGTTTTCCTACCCACACACTGGGATCACGCGCCCCCCTTGGTGCGGCTACATCAGTAAGTCCTCTTTCATGGATGATAGGTCTCTTCTAAACTAGTTGCCGCTGAATCGCTCTGTAACTTGAGTATCCACCCTCTCAGCCGACCATAGCCTCCTACTGAAGGGCCTGGCTTACGGCTAGAGGGGCATAGACCGCTCTCCGCCCCCCCCAACCCCCCCCCCTGTCGTCACTGGTGCCACCCCCCTCCCCCCCGCCCCCTTTCTCCGCCTGTAGCAAGTCTTAGACATTTCTCGGGGTGCCCCGTACGGCTGCGCCTTGCTGCCTGCCTGGCTGGCTGGTGAGGCAGAGCCGAAGCCGAGGCGGGTTCGGCTGTGTGTAGACCCCTAGGCCTTACTTAGTCTGTATACCTATGCGCCAACGTGTAGGATGGCAGTACTGCGTGTTTGTGCGCGTGTAAGTTCGTGTACACGCCTATGACAGTGTGACCTGTGACCTGACCGGACGCGTGTGCGCGTGCAAGCTCGTGTACACGCGTTTGACATTGACCTGTGACATGCACGGACGCGTGTGCACGTGTAAGTTCGTGTACACGCTTGTGACTTGCCTTTAGACGTGTGTGTATGTGCGTGTGCGAGTGAGGCGTTGCCTGCCTGCCTGCCTGCTTGTGCAAGCATTATACGAGATGTGCAAAATATGAGGCGTCCAGAAACAGAGGGGCATCCCCGCCATTTTACTGGTTTTGAGTTAAGCACTATATATATATATATATATATATATATATATATATATATATATATTTATATATATTTATACATATAAGTAGAAGAAATCAGTTGAACGCGTGAATTTAGTATGCAGAAAAACCATTAGGAAGATAACAGAAATGAGACAGCGCTTTCGTCTATTTGTACATTGAAAATGAGTAGACGAAGGCGCTCGGTCTCGTTTCTGTTATTTCCCTAGTGGTTTTTCTGCATATATATATATATATATATATATATATATATGTATATATATATATATATATATATAAAGAGAGAGAGAGAGAAGGCTTACGCCTTTCACAATCCGTGCTTAACTTGAAACTGGTAAAATTGGCGTGGATGCCCCTGTGTTTCTGGACGCCTGATATGTGCGTGCGAGAAGTAGGTGCTTAGTAATTGATGGGCTTTCCATGGGGTGTCAAGCGAGCTGCCGCCCGACTCTCTCCCTCCTTTAGCCAGCAACCAGCTGTCGCAGCTGGTTAGAGGCTGAGGGAGGGGGGGGGACTGGCAGCTCGTACCGCATGCTGCTGTTGCTGCTGATGCTGATCTTGAAGCTGCTAGTCCGATCAAATGCTTTTCTGCGTTTTAGCATAACGTGTCGTTTCTGTTACCCTTCTTGTTCTCTCTCTGTCTCTATCTCTCTCTGTCTCGCTCTTTCTAGATGTCTGTATTTTGTAGATTTTTTTTTCATTATTGCACCCACACTTTTTCAGTCTCCCCAACCCGTTTTCTTCCTCTCTTTGGCACGAAACTCCTTCGAGGAAGAATGGGAATCCGTCTGAGGACAAGAGGGAATTCATATCATCATCAGCCTGTGTTTGTACACACAGTTTAAACGCATTTATGTACATACGTACGTATGTATATATTTGTTTTTGCAATAGTTTCAGTGTGTGAATGTTAATGTGTGTGTGTACGAGGGAATCTAGTGAAATCTTGAAGAACCAACCACTATTTGGTGTTTATTTTATTTTTGTGTCTGAAGCTGTTTCATTTCAAGAGTTTTAGTGTCTTAAGTGTTTTGCGTCTCCATCCTTTGGTGGATTTGCCTCAAACCAGAGGCCTGCCTTTGAATATAATGATACGATTTTTTGGTTATTATACACATTTTCCTGTACGAGGTAACCTATGGATGTTCTGGTGTGGAATGTGCCGACCTGATGCCAGAACATTGACACAGTGCCATGTCAAGCCTTTAATATGGTGCCAATGTTTTATTTTGGGGAACGGATAAGGCATAGATATGAATTAGCCGCACCACAAATGCACAACCTGGCCTTTGAAAGAACTTTCAATGGTAATTGTTTATTGGCGATAATAACGATATTGTCAATGTTTATATTACTGACAACCGTGATCTCGGTTCTTGCTTTCAATATAAGCTAAATGTTCTCTAGATTTCTGTCTAATGTTTAGAATCGAGCAGACATGGTCAGTATTGGTCAATATAACTCAGTATCATATATATATATATATATATATATATATATATATATATATATATATATATATATATATATATATATAATATAATAAATGGTTTTCTCAAAGTATAACTGGGCATCAGATCGGACAGTGGGGTCCCCACATTTGGCTGCGTTTTTTGTGAGTGCGCGCGCACCTGTGTCTTTGCCTCCCGTCGATGGTGCATGGAGCTCTTCTTGCATGCGTCCTCTCTAAGCGGACATGGATGTCTTTGTTGTTTTATGACAAGAGTTCTTGTGTGTGTTTTTTTTTTCTTCATGTTTTCAGTGTTTATCTTCAGGAATGCGTCTGATTGCCCTCCTTAGGTGGGATATTGTCACCACTTTAAAGACATTTGATCACACCTGTGTTGATTTGCCAGTATACACACTTTGCTTTTGGTCGCTTGTTTTTTTTTATTATTACTATCATTATTCGAGCTTACTTGGCCGTTGGTATGAAGGGTGCACAAAGAGTGATTAGGGGGGTTTTTAGGGGGGATGGGGAGTTTGCAAGAAAGATATAGTTACTCAAAACTGACACTACTGAAACTCCAACAACGGACGAACACAGAACACCTACCAGTAGGTTTTCCTGGGGTCGGGGAGGGGGATGGGGGGGTGATTACAAGAAAGCAATAGGGATAGTACCAACTGTCACTACTGAAAATGCCACAACGGACGCTCATAAACACTAGTCAGTAAGCTACCCTCACGTTGTATGTTCTCGGGTACACAACAGTAATCACATCCATTCCATGCAATTGTTTTGGCACAGTATTGACGCTCATCGTATTCCAACTTCGTCACAACTTACATAACAACAGACTCTCATGTAACAATTATTTAAACCCATTATTGTCTTTATATCAATAACAGCGATTTCACCGTTACTTTCAATATGAACAAAATATTTTGTAGGACTCCTTAAGACCTTTATGAACAGCCTAATATGGCCCATATGGTCAATGCTAGTGATATTGACAATGAACTTATAATTATTGACAATGATAGATATATTGTCATTGTTTAATAGCAATACTAAAGATATTATTGATAAATATATGATTATTGTTGGCAATACTAGTAATATTAATAATAATGTTTGTCATTATTATTGACAATACTAGATATAGTATCAACAATTATTATGGACAATACTAAATATACTCTCAGTAAATATGTATTAGTAATTGACAGTGTTAGAGATATTTTCAGTTAATGTTTAATTATTGACAATGAATATATTGTCAATAAATGCATAATTATTATTGACAATAATATATTGTAAATAAATGTCTAATTATTATTGAAAATACAGGGGATATTGCCAAAAAGTATAATGTTCTAGGGCGCCGTAACAACTTGAACAGCTTGTTACAGCTTCTCAGAAACACATCTCAATCTTAGCACAGCTGTCCTGTAGTTCAACATCTTGTTTCACTTCCGAGTACCACATCGGCTGACGGCTTCTCACAACCCGGAGCAAACGCTTTAATTTACGGTGAACACTTACGATACCCGTAAATCTACGAGGTCTCGTAAAGGACTCGTTCAGGTCGTAAATGTACGATTAGACATACGACCTCACCCCTTCCCCCCACACGCACACTTGCTTATAACGGTCCGTCGGTGGTCGACGACGACAGTGCTCCGGTGAAGTGTGATGATGTTTAATGAAGCTGGGTGGTGATGCCCCCCCCCCGCGCGCGCCCACACACACACACACACACACACACACACACACACACACACACACACACACACACACACACACACACACAGCTCTCGAGTAGACATGAGGCACTGTATGACATAGAAGTGGAGACATCTTGACCACAACTAGGTTTCGAGTCTTACCATAATCACGTTACGATCGTAGATCCACACTTGCCATGCCTTTACGATCGTAAGGCTGGAAGTAGTGTGGGGAATCCACTTTTTTAATTACATATATTTTGGGACGTTGTGCATGAACTTCGTCTTTTCCGTAAAAGCATTGCGATTTTGTTTTCTGTTACAACAAGTGGAGTTAGCCATTTGCTTAGGTCAGTACACTGAAGGAATATTAAGAAAAACTGTAGTCCATTTAAGTTATTTTTTTCTTCTAAGAGAGTTATGTTAAGTCAGGTTTATGATCAACAAATGTATTAAAAGCTCTGTATCATCCTCGTAGTAACTTTACAACAGCCACAGTTCTCTCATTCATGGAACTGCCTTTTGTAGGCCTTATGGTCTCTTGCAGTCTCATCCATACTTATGTTCGTTACCACAGCACAGCATTGATACTCCACTAACTCTGTGGAACCCACCACGCCCATTCCACCTTCCCCACATCACCCTCCACCCTCCACGTCAGCCTACCCCTCCTCCACTACCTTTCTCATCCTTCACATCCATACTCGCGCTCATCCGCACCTCATCCTCATCTCATCCTCATCCTGCTTCCCCATACTTCATCCACACGGCAATCCTCCGGTACCATCTTCGACCTGCGCCATCACACCCAACACGCCCACGCGCGCGCGCACACACACACACACACACACACACACACACACACACACACACACACACACACACACACACACACACCACCCCCTCACTCCCGCCCACCGCTCCAGGGCGACCAGATTTCTCAAGCAAGAATAGGCTAGACAGGAACTGAAATGATGCTAGATTAGCAAAATGATGCTAAATCTTTAGTTCATACATTGGGTTTATGTTGTATACTTTTAATCGATATAGTATTATTTCGTGGGGAAACATGTTAAATTTAACATAATTATGCTAAATCTGGTCACGCTGCTCCGAGGCTCCGCCATCACGACGGTGTTGTTGCACATTGAAGTTGACGATGCGGTGCAACAAGAGGGGGGTGGGAGAGGGGCGGGTCCACCCCCCCCCACCCGCGCCTCTGCCTCTCCGTCGGTGCAATACTTTCCGCCACATTAGCTTCACACGAGGCCACCAGTGTTACGACGCCGCCAGAACCTCTGCAAGAGGAGGAGGAGTACTTGGGCGTACAACAGAGGCAGAGGTACTAAAGATTGGCAGTGATAGCGCATAGCCGCTGTCCGCTCGCGCGCGCACACACACATACAGACACACACACACACACACACACACACACACACACACACACACACACACACACACACACACACACACACACACACACACACAGTTTATATATGTATATATATATATATGTGTGTGTGTGGGTGTGTAATAAAACCACTTGGAAAATAAGATGAAAGGTGACCGAACGTTTTCGTCTATTTCAGACATACCCTTTCCCATACATTTATACAATACCTACAAGACCATGAAATGTTTGTTAAATGAAACACACGCACACGCGCGCGCGCGCGCACACTCTTTTCTACATTTTATCACATATTCCATTTCATTTCGCTCACCGGCTGCATCATAAAGGGATTCAGGGCCAATCCCAGTGCTTTACCACTAGATTTTGTTCACATCATGAAAGTGCAGAGTCATAAACTTCAGTAAAGTGTTATGGTAGAGCAGCTTTTTTATTTTTATTTTTTATTTTTCGCCACGTAATGAAATTGTTTTAAAAGTGAAGAAATGTCTCCGCAGAGCACCACACGGAGCACCAACTGGCGTTAAGAAAAAGATTTGATGGAAACATCATTGTTAGGGTATGAATTTAGTACATTATTGTACATGTACATCGTTTCATGCCCTACTGTGCTCTTCCAACAGTACATAGCTTTTACAAAAGTACACGAGTGTAAGGACGATAGCATAACATTACATGAGTACATTTGTTTAGTACATTTTCAGTATCACACGTACATATACCATTCCAGTAATTTAATAGAACTTCATGATTGTACATAATTATTGACAGCGTACGTGGTGAGGTACAGTGGCCGTATCGTCTCTCAGGGGATAGGCCGGTTCTGCAGTAGACCATTAAGGCCGAATTCTTCTATTTCTAATTTTTCTCTTCTAATTCTTCTGCTTCTATTTCTTCTGCTTCTAATTCTTCTTCTTCTAATTCTTCTGCTTCTAATTCTTCTTCTAATTCTTCTTTTTCTAATTTTTCTGCTTCTATTCTAATTCTTCTTCTAATTCTTCTTATTCTTTTTCTGTCCTGTCCTTATCCTCTCTACCATCTTTTCCTTCTGTTCCTTGTCCTCCTCCTCCTCCTCCGTCGCCACATTCTTTTCCTTCATTTTCGATTTCTTCTTCAAGTCCTCCTCTTGCTCTTGCTCTTCTGTCCTATCCTCATCCTCTTTCTCATCTTGTCCATCTCCCCCTCGTACTTCTTCTCCTCCTCCTTCTCTTCCTCCTCCTCCTTCCTCCTTCGCCTTCCTCCGCTTCTTCCTCCTTTTCCTCTTCCTCCTTCCTCCTCTTCCTTCTCTTCCTCCTTCTTCCTCCTCTTCCTTCTCTTCCTCCTCCTTTCTCCTCTTCCTTCTCTTCCTTCTTCCTTTTTCTCTTCCTCCTCTTCCTTCTCTTTCTTCTCCACGTCCTCTTCTTCCTCCTCTTCTCCCCTATTCTCATCTTCTTCCCTTCCTCCTCTTCCTTCTCTTTCTCCTCTTCCTCCTCCTTTTCTTCCTTCTCCACGTCCTCTTCCTCCTCTTCTTCCTTCTCTTCTCCACGTCCTCTTCCTCTTCCTTTGCTTCCTTCTCTTCTCCACGTCCTCTTCCTCCGCCTCTTTTCTCCTATTCTCATCCTCTTCCCTATATTTTTCTCCCCTTCCTTCTTCTCATCCTCTTTCATCCCATCGTCCATTTCCTCTTCTTCCTCCTCCTCTTTCTATTTGGACATTCCCTCCTCTCATGGTCCTCCTCTCTTGCCTCTCCTCCTCCACCCCTCCATCTATTCTACCGTTGATCAAAAGCTTCCCCAAGACTCGCCCACTCTCTTGAATCGTTGCCACGTAACTCCTGCAGTCTTCTCTACATTGTCCCTCCACGATAAGATGCCAAAGACTTTTTTTTTTTTTTCTTCCTCTACTTTTTTACTTGTCCTCCTCCAGGCCCCATTCCTGTTGCTTTATCACCCCCGTAATATCTTTTATTTTGGTCTCTTCCCACGACCCGGGAAGCTGTCCTCCTATCTTAGAGCCATTCCGGGGCAGATTACGCGCACTCGGCAAGATTTCCGCATGGTCCACCGGGTCGTCAGATGTAAGTTATGTGGCAACAGCGCTTATGTGTTCATGCAACGAGTTTTGTGTGTGTGTATATATATAAACATATATATATATATATATATATATATATATATATATATATATATATATATATATATATAATATATGTTGGTCACTTCACATTCATCGAACTCGACCACACGCGCCGGTGCCACATCTTCCATTGTGTACGGTCAGGTGGACCGCACGGAAGTTATGCAAAGTGTACCCTTACATCTCGCCTCCGCTTGAATGAGGTCACACGCACACACACACACACACACACACACACACACACACACACACACACACACACACACACACACACACACACACACACACACACACACACACACACACAAACAGTTACCCATATATACATATATATTGGACTATGACTCTGGATTCTCATTTGGAAGGGTAATAAATGTCGGTCACTAGTACAGCACGTGATCCAAGACCGTGATTTATCTCCACACACACACACACACACACACACACACACACACACACACACACACACACACACTCAAACATCCATACACAGGACTACATAAACAGTGGGTTATCATTCGCAAAGGTAACACCTGTCGATCACGAGTTCAGCACGTGGTCCGAAACGGTGGCGAATCTCACACACGCACAATATATTCTTACATGTTTAATCCTTTGCGGCGGAGAGGCTCCCCATGGAGCTCGTCTTCGGAGCACGCAGACCCGCTGTCCCAGTGCGGAGGTCCGCCATGTCTTAGCTCCACACCACCAAGGGTGCCTCAGTGGTGCCATTATCACGGCGCCAGTAATACAATAACTTAATTTTGGCACTGTGAGTGCCATATAACCCCGAAGTTGGTGCGCCTGTAAACAATGATAATGGTGATTATGACGTAGTGCCATAAGGTTCATTTTCCCATTCCAAGCCCGCGGTGGAGCAACGTGGTTGTTTGCTGGGACTGTGCTTGTGCTAAAACGAAACGGATACAATTACCATGAGTACATCCCAGCGTGTACTACACACGCACCATTACAGTATCCGTTAGTAGTTTACGTGGGGGGGGGGGGCTGTTAGTGAAATAGTTGCGGAACGTTGCTGTGAATTGTACAGCAGTGATTCCATTTCTACCCCGAGCACGCCACAGTAACGTCATCATCACTACGACCACCACTACCACTACGACCACCACCACGACCACCACCACTACCACTACGACCATTACTATCACTACAACCACCACTACGACCACCACTACGACCACCACCACTACCACTACGACCACCACCACCACTACCACTACGACCATTACTACCACTACAACCACCACCACAACCACCAGTACGACCACTACCACTACGACCACCACCACTACCACTACGACCACCACCACTACCACCACGACCACTACCACCACGACGACGACCACCACCACCACGACGACCACCACTACCACTACCACCGTCACCGCCATCACCACCACTACCACAATTTCACCACTATTGAAATGAAATGAAAATCCATAGGAAAAACAAAATGATGTAGACGTACGATTTCAAGTACATTGTTGAAGTAACACCGGAATGTTTGCACTAGATTCTCGAAAAGTAGCAATTAAGCACCACCACCACCACAGCACCTGTAGAGTAACTGACTGCAGCACTGTAGCAATATAAACACGCTTCATCACTTGCGCTTCGCCAGCCTCGCGTACTGCATTGCCACGACGATTTGGAAGACAGACAGACAGTGTCCGATAGGAACAAGACTTCCAGCAACTCTTTACAGCCTCTGGAAGGCCCAGTTCGGTAGCCCAGTGGATACCGTGATGAACTCATGACCCGGTGGTCGTGAGTTCGATTCCCGTGACCCGCTGCGGGCTTCGTGTTGGTTCCCGACAGGCGTGGCCAGGCGGGTAGGCGACCCAAACGATGGGGGCTTGCCCTATCAGGGGTTTCTCACTTCCCTCATCACGAAATCCACCCTATCAGGAGGTTATGACGGTGCCCCTTACAGAGGACTTAGTAGTTTGGAAATTAATGAACCGTACCCTTGGTTCAACTCGCCGGCGGGAGCATTCGAACTGCCGTCACCTCGACCTCCGCCGCATATAGCGACGCTCTAACCCGCTCGGCCGCCAGCGAGTATCCTTGAAACATTGAGAAGATGAAATGTGAGGGCGTCATCTCTCAGAACTACAAATCTCTCACGAAACTTTTGTTGTCCAACTGTACTTCAGCCCAGATGTTGATGTGCTGCACGTTGTAGACCGCAGTCGGCAAAATAGAATCGTTTGGTGCCATAGAAAACGGGAGCCAGGGGGTTGCCAGAGGTTCATCAACAGATCTTCCAAACGACAACACACAGAACCTTCTACGTGCATTTGAAATAGTACTCTACCTCATAAATTTCTATTTTTGTGTGTTCAGACTGGATGATTCACTACAGAACCGCTAGACTATCCACTAGGAAACTATAGAACCTCTGTGCCAAAGGTCCTCTCCCATCTATAATAGAATCAGCTACACACGTCTCTAGTGATAATAATAACGATAATGATGATGATGAGAGTAATAGTCGGTTTACTTGAGGTAATATTGATACAATAATACACTGACTATGAACAATTTGAGCCATTTCTAGGACTAGATTAAATTGGATTAATGATCTGGCCTTTGGACGGAATGGCGCTGTTCATTTAGCGATCAGTCATTAGCGCTCTAATGGGCACAAGTTTGTTGTTGTGCCTGATGGCATGGCGTGGTGGGGGGGGCGGATGCCTCCACTTCACAGTAGCACAGTTACTGTGCAATGACAGTGCTATAAAGGAAGCCGTGTCACTATTCACTTTGACATAACACTGTAACAGTGTCAGTTGAAGATTGTTTATCATCTCTTCCCATTTAACACTGAATACTCATCGCTGGCTCTGCTAACATGACCACCAACTCAGACTTCACCATCTTCATCACCATCACCGACACAAGGCCCACCATCTCCACCATCTGTGTCCCAGCAATAACGTATCGATAGTATTGCTGCAAACATCTTATACAAAGGCAACTGGCACTGTTAGCAACATGTTGACCACATATATAACACAGCAACGTAATACTGTGTATCTGACATGTGACAACAGTGTAACCAACTAGCTACCACAATCAGAATGATCAGATAGCTCCCCTTCTCGTATGGTGAGATCTGGCAGATTGACAAAGTCAAGCGAGGTTACCATATTTCAATATAGATTTATTTATTTATTTATTTATTTATTATTTCTTAAGACTGTGTGTGGCTAATGTTTACAACAGTGACGTCAGCATTGGGCACCTTACTGAGGTTGCACAAGGAAATGACATCCACTCTACCACAGAAACATCAGTTGCCACCAAGTTTTAACATCGTAATAGACATAGCATCACTCTATATCTCTTTCTCTTTCACTCTCTTTCGTGGCAGAGAAGCAAAGGTGGTCATCCTTTGACATTTCTCTTCATCTCCCTCTCTCCCTCTCTTTCTCTCTCTTTGACGCCAGTATCTCATGATTAGAATCACCACACGAATGGGAAGCACAACACCATACTCCTAAACACAATTAGCACCATACTCAGACTAGGCCTTCTGTGTTGACACCATACCGGGAGCACCACACTCGCTGCTCATGCCCCAGATGCATCCCCAGAACCCAGAGTCTTAAGGTATCCAGGTTGTTAGCACCACCAGAACCAACATTTTCATCAACATCTCACGTGGAGCAGATGGTATCGTTCCTGCCTCGGAACGCGGAAGGTCCCCGTTCGACCCCCGGTAAGTGCAAGACACTGAAATGGCTTTCCAGCCCGTCTCTCCCCACAACGGCGGACATCAGAGGTGCGGTAGGTCAGTGTCGCATATGATGTGTTCTAGTACCTCATCAGTATGGTTGATCTGATTACAATGATTTCAGACTTGATTCACAACCACAGACATTCCAACACACCAACAACAACTTTACATGTACTTCTCACCATACGGACAACCTTACCAAGCCGGATGAAGCCACCGTTGTTGAGGTACCGGGGTTAGGCCGGTCCTGTAGTGGACCATTAAAGGTGAACTACGCACCTCACATCCTTTACAAGACCTCTTGGGCCGTGGGGTTTCTCACAGTGAAATGAAATCAGCCGATGCCTTTCTCCTGAAGCAATACCAGAATCATCAGTACCACACCCCTTCCCAGTGCTCATTACCACAGCAATACCAGCCACAGAAACTACAGAGTACTCGGTCGTCCGTGGTCTCCCTCTGCATCGCCTTCGTCAGTCATTCGAACTCTTGGGCCATAAAACACCCACTTCGGTGCAAGACAATTGCACACTTCGGCATCTCGGGTGATAGGACACTACGCCTTGTCGGCAAATGGGTCTTCTTCCCGTTGAGGCGGAAGCCTCTTACCCCCAAAGGCGAAGGTTTAGGATTCTGTTACGGTGATGCGGTGTGGTGTAACAACCGTGCTTGTGTACAAGCACATTGTACATAGACGCGCGCACACACACACACACACACACACACACACACACACACACACACACACACACACACACACAGCGAGTGCTAAAACTATACATGACTTTAAGAAAAAAAATGGATGCGAAAATATACAATAGCGGGTCACTACAAGCATAGCTCTCTTCCCGCAAAATACAACTAGGTAAAACTAGGTAAATGCACGCGCGCACACGCGCGCGCACACACACACACACACACACACACACACACACACACACACACACACACACACACACACACACACACAATCACCATCGTCATCGTCATTATCTAGGAGAGGAGGGCATCAAGAAGCCATGTTCACAAACTCAAGAAGACTATCAGTCTGAAAGACGTGAAACAATACAGTTTCCCGTACAAATGCACATATTCCTTGAGTAGTATAGGAGAAGACATAGCACAGGCAGGAATCATACATGAATTTAAAGCGAGGTATGATAAATGGAGATTAGGAGACAGGGCCCCACGAGCGTAGCTCCCCTCCTGTATGATAAATCGAAGTAAAACACACACACACACTCACACTCACGGCGCGGTGGTAGAGTTCCTGCCTGTCACTACGGCGGTCCTGGTTCGAATCCCGCCCAGGGCTGAAATAATTTCAGTATCACTGCGCTGCGAGTCGTTACTCCAACTCGTGGGCGGGGAGTTGGGTGTATGTGTGTGCGTGTAAGGTCACAGCATTACCCATAGATCGGTCATATACGAGCTCTGAGCTCTCTTTCGGGAGGGAAATAGCTGTCGATCACGAGTTCAACACGTGATCCAAAACAATGTTGAATCGCACACCATGAATCACCATGGATTATATGGTAGCACCAGTGCCTGGATACCAAAGTTTGACCACCATGGGGAAATCCGCTTGCACTCCCCCGTGGCACTCCCTGAGCACCAGCGACACTGTGCACCACTGAGCACCGCGCAATCATCATAATGTGGAGATTACCAAGTCGGTGGCTCTATTGTCGTGGGAGATCTCTTGGGACCGCAGACACCATTTCTGGGGTGATCTGTCCTCCATAACCCCACTTCGACCAGAAGACGACCAGTATACCAAGGAGCTTGTCACCAGTGCCACTGTGAGATGGAAAATGGATCCCGGGGTCCATTTTCCATAGCGGAAAATGGACCCCCTCCCCTCCCAATGGGAAATGGACCCCCCACTCAAAATACTATTTTTTTTATTTATATAAACAGATAACACATCAACCTTTGTTAAGAAGTACTGTTTATTAAAACACGTAACCTAACCTAATGACATTGAATTGCATATTTTAGTGGGAGGCCCGTTTTCTCTATGGGGAGGGGGTCCATTTTCCGCCATAGAAAATAGACCCCGGGTCCAATTTCAGGGGGATTCCATTTTACACTAGTACCAGGAACAATAATACTCGCTAAACCATAATACCATCAACACTAATAGTCATCAGTATAGCAATCCACACCAGGGTGACCAGATCTAGCGTAATTATGCTAAAAAAAAATCACAAAAATAAACCTATATTAATGAATAGATATAACAGAAGCTGTACGTATTAAGAGGAACAGAATATTTGTAATTATATTTGCAAATCTAGCCCTCTCCACCAATGACAACCGCTCCTTCAGTCCCAACCACTCTCACAATCTCCGTCCCACAATCCCCTCGGGACCTCCAGTCCCAAGCAATCCAACAACCACTACAATTCTCAGAACTACAATATTTTTTTTACAACTACAATCCCTTTGCTTCAGCGTCCACGGTGTTATCTAAAACCAACATCAATAACAAGACCAGCAGCAGGAGCAACATCAATAATAACAACAGCAACAATAACAACAAAGAACGCAGACAGTAATCACAACCATATATATATATATATATATGAGATCAAGAAGTTTGCAGGAGTAACGTGGCAGAGCATGTCGCGGTCGTGTGAATCATGGAATGCTAGGCCTTTGTTCAGCAGTGGACTCAGGATGACTGATTTGATTGATATATATAGTGTGGAGCAGCTTCCCAAGCCAATGACACATCTTCTAAACGAGATATGCCCGTATTTCGCCAACCTCCCCCCCCCCTGGTTGGCGCCAGGCGTCCGAAGGATATCGCCAGGCGGCAGCCGTAGTGAAAGGACAAGTGCCACCAGGGACGGAGGGGCTTAATTGAGATGAATTAAACTTCAAAAGCGAAACTCGTAGATCCGACTGTGCCCGGCTCCGCAATCAAGCGAAGTGGCACAAGGGTCGCCGAAAAACCACCAGAACCTGTGGATCAAAAGGCAACAGGCACCACTTCCACCACCGTGCAAGGGACTCGACTGAAGCCCACAAACACCACAAGCACCATGGGAAAAATAACACCGCCGGGCATGGAGGACCTCTAGAACCATCGGTTCAAGAAACGGTCGAGTTTATTTTTCTCGCCATTGGCACCATGCGGAGACGTGAGTGGGGAACCCCCTAAGGTTTAACACCACACTCGAACGGAGTGCCACCAACACCACAAAGAACACCGCGGGGGGCAGAGTATTGCTAGAACCATTAGATCAAGAAGCAGCAAACACCACTTTTCCCACCATTGGCACCCTGCCTGGAGTTAAATGGCACTCCCAGTTAAAACCACAGTAGAGCCGAGTGCCACAGGCAACACACACACACACACACACACACACACACACACACACACACACACACACACACACACACACACACACACACACACACACACACACACACACACACACACACACACACACACACACACACACACACACACACACACACACACACACACACACACACCACACACACCACACACACACACACACACACACACACACACACACACACACACACACACACACACACACACACACACACACACACACACAGTCTAGTTCTAAAATTAACTCAAATTGTATATTGTCGGTGTATCACTATATCACTATTAACTCAATATTATTATTAAACACACACACACACACACACACACACACACACACACACACACACACACACACACAGTCTAGTTCTAAAATTAACAAATTGTATATTGTCAGTGTATCACTATATTACTGATAATTCAATAACTCAGTATTATTATTAAACACACACACACACACACACACACACACACACACACACACACACACACACACACTCACACACACACACAAATAACGCAGGGGACGGTGTAAATCCAACAGGCACCATTTCTGCCACCATTTACCACCGTGGGATGACCTGAATAGAATCTACTGACGCTTAGAGGGTTTCCGGCCAATGGCAGCGCAAAGCCAGCTTAGCCACAAAATAGCTATTACCCTTCCCCGTCCCCCCTCTCCCCTCCCCCCTCCCGGGGAGAGAGAGGATTCCCCAACGGTATGTCATTAAAGCTACAAGATCGTTTCTGCGCCACCAACTCGACTATTATCACCAACACCACCATTATCACCACCAATACCACCACTACCATGATCACCACCGCCACCATTATCACCAATACACCATTATCATCGTCACTATTATCGTCACCATGATAACCATCATTATCACCACTACCGTTATCACCACCATGAATATCACCATTATCACCAACACACTATTATCATCACCATGATCACCATCATTATCACCATTCATTATCACCACCGCCACCATTATCACCATCACCAAAGCCTCAGCAACACCATCGGGAATATTTATATGCTGCTCGTACAACGACCATACCAATACCACACAATACCACACCACACCACGCAGGACTGTATCACACCATATATCACCACACCGCATCATACAACACCACATATCATGCATCACACCTAATGTCACGTCATACTGCATTTCATTTTTTTTACATTACGTCACGATGAACTTGTATCTTCATATCACATAAGACAGTACACCACACCACATATCATATCACACTGCACGTTGCACCACATGTTACATTTAATTACACCACACTAACGCCACACACCACCCCACCGTATATCACATTTCACCAAATCTCACATCACACCACACCACACCACACATCACATTTACACCACATGACACATGACACAGTGTCACAAGGGTTCTTGAAGGAAACCCGGAACAATGACGGACTTGAATGTCTATTATCCCGACTGCCGCCAGACGATTTTATTCAACTGACGTGGGTGGGGGGCGTGAACTCGGGACCCCACTACCCGTGTTAGTCTCGAGTTCGATTCCGATACAACTCCCGATACTGCTCTAAACTTCCGATTCCGATATCTGCAGTGATTATAATTCATGTGGTTATTTTCAGGCCTTGCAGGTGGTTTGGGAAACAAATACTTGATCAGAATCGGAAGTTTGGAGCAGTATCGGAAGTTTAGAGCAGTATCGGGACTCGTACGGGAATCGGAAGTTTAGAGCAGTATCGAGACTCGTATCGGAATTTGAAGTTTAGCGCAATATCGAGACTCGTATCGGAATCGGAAGTTTGGAGCAATATCGAGACTCGTATCGGAATGGGAAGTTTTGAGCAGTATCGGGAGTCATATCGGAATCGGAAGTTTAAAGCAGTATCGGGACTCGTATTGGAATCGGAAGTTTAGAGCAGTAACTCGTATCGGAATAGGAAGTGTAAAGCACTATCGAGACTTGTATCAGAATCGGAAGTTTAGAATATCGGGACTCGTATCGGAATCGGAAGTTTGGAGAAATATCGGGACTCGTATCGGAATCTCTGAATAACAAATTATCTTTCCGTCTTATATAGTAAAGCTGAATGATGAAGTAAGAGATTCTAAACCAATACGAACGTTAGATATACTGTTGAAGTGTTCTTAGATTTCTGTAAGCGGAGTCATATTCTAGTCATTCAAATGGATGCTGGAGGTAGGATGTCGGAGGAATAATTGCCCAGTGTGATACCCCTTAAGCGACTGCAACAACGGCTACATCCACACCCATGCGGGTACATTCGGAGACAAAAATCCCGTTCTGGGTTTTGTCCGGTGACTGTGTGCCTCGTCCAGCGAATGAGAATGAAGCCCTTGTCACGCCCCAGCCCGTGCAGTTGGCTGCCCTGAGTCTAGTGAAGCCTCGTATGTGTTTTTTGAAGCTTCATTGAACCGCCCACACATCGACACACGTAATGAATACCAGGCTTGCCAACTTCGTGTTGGATGTACTACGTGTACACCAAGGGTACATTGGTGTACATGTGTGTACGTGTTTATGTGTACGGCGTCAGTGTACCGAGACTAGACTAGACCACGGTGGTGCCATAGTTGACAATGTACATCAACACTTTGGTGACATTAGTATTACGACATTCCATTCAGCATCACACTATATCACCACACATCACATCATAGGATAGCACCCTACACCATAGTTCATCACGTCTCACCACACCACACGTCACATCAGACATCACATCACAGAGGCACCACACATTACAACTTATCATACCAAACTATGCCACATATATCATACCACATCGCAGGACAAGACCCCCACATCACAAGTCGTCACACCACACTGCTGACAACACTGTACACCACATCACACTACATCACACCACACAGAAGACTAAAGAAAGTGTGATGTAAATCTTGGTCCCATCATCATCATCAGCCCCAACAGGCTGACTAGCACCGTACAAACAAGTCTCATTGACACGGAGGGGTTAGTTTAGTAGCCGCTAGTGCTAGTTGGTGCAAGTGAACTTACCTAAGGGCAAGTAAGTGTTGACACCAGGATAGTTTAGATGCAAGTTGACTCACTTTACGTTCACACTGGGCAAGTAGAGGGCTAGTTTACGAGTCGCTTTCAGCACTAGCTGGTACAAAACTAGGTCCCCCAGTATCAAGGAGGTTTTAGATTCTCAGTCAATCAATCAAATCAACCGTCCTGAGTCCACTGCTGAACAAAGGCCTCCTTCATAGCATTCCATGATTCACACGACCGCGCCATCCTCTGCCACGTCACTCCTGCAAACTTCTCTATCTCGTCTCTCCACCTTCTGTCTGGTCTCCCTCTTCCACGCTTCCTATCTCGCGGCGTCCACTCAGTAAAACGCTCGCTCCATCGCTCATCAGTCGTTCGCGCTAACTTACCTAGTGGTAATGAAACCTGATCAACCACTTTACCGCAACATCACAAGCAGACTCTCTCTGCCCCTCATCCCCTCCAGCGAAACCAGAGGTCGGATGATACCAATGCGTCACACATTACAACACAAAATTCACCTTGCAGGCAAGGTCATCATATTAAGACATCAGGGCAGGGACTCGTAGACTTAGTTTTAATGTGGACAAATGTAGGATTAAAAAGGAAATAGCCAAGAACTGGTTTACCAAAATAGTGGTTAACGAATGGAATAGACTTAGTAACCATCTAGTAGTGAGCGCTGAAACAGCTGGTTGTTTTCATAGAAGACGAGATCACTTTATGGATAGGGATGACAGGTGGTAAGGGACATGGAACTGCCTAGTGTAGGCCATATAGTCTCTTGCAGTCTCCACCATTCTTATTTTCTTATCCTCGTAGGCGTCTGAGTTTCAGCATGGTCAATTAATCAATCAATCAATGAAATCAGCATGGTGGAGAGCGAAAAATCAGTGACACGAAAAATCTTAATGCTAAAAATAATACACGTTCGAGTAAGAAAATAATGATTTAGTGGTGGGTCCCTTCTTCCCTGACTTCAGGTTCTTCAGGTGACGTCATTACCCCCCTACCATTAACATATTTGGATGTTATGGTAGTTGGTTGTTCACATAATGCATTCCATAGGATTTTTTTTTCTTTTCTTTTTTTTTAAGGTTCAAATTGAAAAAGTCATCTGTTGCAAGGTTTGGAAAATATGTTGTTAGGAGAATGGTAAGTTAGATTTAGTGTAAGTTTAGTTGAGTTAAGATAATAGGATTTAACTTCTTCCGTCGTGGGACCGGCCGCCCCAAAGCCAAATGAAATTGCGGAACGTTTTTTCTCGTTGCGATTATCGTTCAACGATGATCGTCGAACGATTATTTGGAAAATATATTCTTTGTTTTAGAATGGGACTGTTTTGCTTCGAGCTGCAAAGTACGAGGCTGATAATCATTTTAACCGAGCCTACAACCAACGCGCTTACCCAAAGTATGATGCCAGTTAGTAGGAGGCGCATCACCCGCCATTGGCTATGGTAGGCATCGCAACGAGCAAAACGTACCTTTAGGGTCAGCCAGAAGAAAATCTGTAAAGTCCGTCAGTAGAAGATTGATGTCCGCTGAAGCTAATTTCAGTGAGGACGAAAACTTGACATCGCTGAATTGAAACTGAAAGAGTAACAGAAGGGAGGGATCGCTTTGTGTGTGTGTGTGTGCGCGCGCTCGCGAACTAAACAAGATCAAAAGGTCAAGTATTTAGCCGAGGTAATTCTGGTCATGCAACAGAGAAACCTAAAAGGACCTGAATAAACTATCGGAACTCTAAGCGTGAGTTAATTGGATTTCAAGCAATCAAGGATAAAAAAACACATCTGTAAGCGGATGCGAAAAGAATTCGAAACTGGGAATCGGAGACGAAATCCGATACCCGGGGGGGAGGGGGGAAGGGAGGGAGGGAGAGGGGGGAATATCATCGCTGCACTTAACCGCCAAAAACATTTCTCCGCCGTTTGACGTCATGCGCGAGAGCAGACTAGGGTGGAAGATGTTGTGGAGGCGGTAAAAGAGAGGAAGTGGAATTGGGCAGGTAAGTTAGTGCGAACGACTGATGAGCGATGGAGCAAATGTGTTACTGAATGGACGCCGCGAGATAGGAAGCGTGGAAGAGGGAGACCAGACAGAAGGTGGAGAGACGAGATAGAGAAGTTTGCAGGAGTGACGTGGCAGAGGATGGCGCGGTCGTGTGAATCATGGAATGCTATGAAGGAGGCCTTTGTTCAGCAGTGGACTCAGGATGGCTGATTTGATTGATTGACGTCATGCGCGCTGGTGGGCGTAATCGGAAACGTGCTGGTCTCGTATTCGCTAAGTTGTGGGTTCGAGTCCCACACTCCTCTCCGATTCCTAGCAGTGACGGTTAACCTTCCCCTCAGCAGTCCCAAAGCACATAGGGCAAAGGTGTCGGCTTTGACTGCAGCTAGGCGTCTCCTGGCGTAGGCTCCTTACCTTTTCTGGCGTCATGAGGAGGGAGATTGATTCCCTCCACATGACGTCATCATGCGTCCGGCGTCAATCTTTGAGGTTTCCGACTTTATTTTATTTTATTTATTTTGTTTATCTATTTTTGAAGGAACCAAAGGGTCATTGATCTTACATGTAAGTTAATGACCTGACATTTGACCTGACGTGCCGCCAGCAGGTCATTATCATGAGTTTATCGCTCACGGTAACACAGCATCGTGTTAACACAGCACAGCGAGGTCACGAATAACCACTTCCAGACCCCAAGAGGCTCTTGTTTTAATTCCAGCAGCCTCTGGAAAACACAACACCTGTCCTTCACATCGGAGCTCTCTCTCTCTCTCTCTCTCTCTCTCTCTCTCTCTCTCTCTCTCTCTCTCTCTCTCTCTCTCTCTCTCTCTCTCTCTCTCTCTCTCTCTCTCTCTCTCTCTCTCTCTCTCTGTGTGTGTGTGTGTGTGTGTGTGTGTGTGTGTGTGTGTGTGTGTGTGTGTGTGTCTCCTCCCTCTCATCTCCTCTCTCTCTCTTCTCTGTCAACTCCTCTCTCTCTACTCTCTCTATTGCTACCTGTCTGACATCCATGAATAAAGTCACCTGGCGGCAGCCATGGGACACACACACACACACACACACACACATACAGATGAGCCCTAAGTTTAAACCATATATAAATTTGTAGCCAAGTATAATCAATTGGAGAGTAACAGACAGGGCACCACGAATGCTACTCCTTTCTTGTATGCTACAAATAGGCTCACACACACACACACACACACACACACACACACACACACACACACACACACACACACACACACATTTATATATATGTATATATACAGTATATATATGTATGTATGTATGTATGTGTGTGATTTAACGAATGCTCCTGCATCATTGGCTTGGCGTTCTGCAAAACTTCACAACGCCATGAATTCATGTTAAAATGCATTGAACCACCACGCCTCGTTGCCCCCCGTCCTGCCCGCAAAAAGAAAAAAAAGAAAAAAGAGAGAGAGAGAGAGAGGAATCGGTGTGGCGGGACGGAAGCCGAATCCCAACCATGCTCGCGTCACAAATAACCACGGATGTACAGTCGCGACATAAAGTGTTGTCTTCGGTTACGAAATGTTTCGGTCAGGGGGCAGCCGTCGTTACGATACATGAACGAAATGTTCTAGGGAAAAGAGAGAAAGAGAGAAAAAAGGATACTTTTGGGGCGATTGTCAGGGCCGTCGAGGGCCATTGCGGGCCTCGGTGGGAGCGGGGGGGGGGAAGGATTAAAGATCGCCCACTTCAAGTGAACGCTTCCACCAATTCCTCATTATTTCCAATACCTCCACCAGTCAGAAAGATACTACTGATAATAGAAAAGGCTATATACAAGGCAAGAATCTACATAGACAACTTTATGAAGAAGAAAAAATCAGCATCTTGAGCTCTATAAAACCCCCATAGCACTCTCTCTCTCTCTCTCTCTAGATATATATATATATATATATATATATATATATATATATATATATATATATATATATATATCTATCTCTCTCTCTCTCTCTCTCTCTCTCTCTCTCTCTCTCTCTCTCTCTCTCTCTCTCTCTCTCTCTGTGAACGTGTCATCCATTATCAGGCCTGGCACCGATCGCCGCGCCATCTCTTCTCTCAGTGGCGTTGCTGGTCCTCCCGGTGGCACCAATCTTCATAAAGCTTCGGTGCCACCACAGTAATGGCTCCCTTCCCAGTGCCACTCTCTTCATCTTACTCAAAAATAAGCTTTGTGATACTGAGGTAAATAACGACCGTAGGGGTCTCTCTCTCTCTCTCTCTCTCTCTCTCTCTCTCTCTCTCTCTCTCTCTCTCTCTCTCTCTCTCTCTCTCTCTCTCTCTCTCTCTCTCTCTCTCTCTCTCTTTATCTCTCTCTCTCTCTCTCTCTCTCTTTTTACGGGAGTCAGGGTAGGCAACTCGTCGAGAGTGCGGTGGCGAAAGGGACACAGGGAAGGAATCCAGGGACATTTAAGGACTCCAGGGAGGATGGGCGTCCAGGAACGAGGGAACCCAGGGATGTCTAGGGACTTCCAGGGGCGAGGGGCTTCATCCAGGGGCT
>NC_134787.1:61740027-61742527 GCF_046742065.1 Oratosquilla oratoria
CTTACCGCGAACTTAGAGAGAAAGAGAGCTGGGTGCGTTGTCACCCATATCTCTTTTTGACTCTTTAATCCCCAACATTGCTGCTGCTGCTGCTGTTGTCTTTGACAACACCACCAACACCATCTCCAACACCATCTCCAACATCATCTCCAACACCAACATCATTGTTACTGGTATTGCTGGCACTAGTAGAGGTTTTGAAGTGGATCAAAGGGTTTAACATGGGCGACGCAATCAAGGTCATCATATTAAGACAACAAGGCAGGACTCGCCCTAAAGGATTTAGATTGAACAAATTTAGATTTAAGAATGAAATAGGCAAGAACTGGTTTACCAAAAGAGTGGTTAATGAATGGAATAGACTTAGTAACCATGAAGTACTGAGCGCTGAAACTATCGGTTGTTTTAGAGAAAAGGTTAGAGAACTTTATGTACGGGGAAGACAGGGGGTAATGGACATGGAACTGCCTAGTGGAGGCCATATGGTCTCTTGCAGTCTTCTTCATTCTTATTTTCTTACGTTGTGGAAACACAGTCACTGTTAGAACCAATTTATACCATTACTATCACCAACTATCACCACCATTAATTCCGCCATCCTAATACTTTAGTCACTTTCACCAATGTCACCGTTAATACTACAATCTAAACGTGCCCAACAGTAATTACGACCAGTATCACCACTTTCACCACCTGTCACCATTACAACTGACACAAAATCAGACCCCCACCACCGCCAGTGCATCTTCACCATCGCTGTTGCCTCCACTAACACCAACACCATTACCACCACGGCCTCTATATCCGCCATTGTTACTGTCGCTATTATCACCACGGTTCTTTCACCACCATTGTCACCATTCCTTCCCTGCAGCTATTTCCAGCTCTGTCACCGCTACCACTATTATCATCGCCTCCACCATTATCACCACAAAATGTCAGCCGCTAACAACGCTCCCACCAGTGAATCTACAGCTACAACAAACACTACCACCACCACCACCGCCGCCACTTTCACCAAGCATTACCAACAGTGAACCAACTTATCTTGTAGTATGAAACAGACTTCTCCGCATTTCTGTGCATGACAACATTACACAGACAAGCCAACAGGAAATGGCGTAACCTCGGGCTGGCTGGCCAGTTGTTGGCAGTCCAATTGCGTGCTGACACCACCTGACACCAGCTGACACGTCACCGGCCGGGGTGGGCGTGGCTGTGATGTCTCGTGGGGTTAGACAGCTTGTTGTTGTTGGCGCATGCGCAGTTCTGATTTGAGGACTGCCCGTTGACGTAAGAATGGAGAAGACTGCAAGAGACCATAAGGCCTACATTAGGCAGTTCCATGTCCATTACCACCTGTCATCCCCGTTCATGTAGTTATCAAACCTTCTCTTAAATCGACCAATAGTTTCGGCGCTCACTTCATGGTTACTAAGTCTATTCCGTTCGTTAACCACTCTATTGGTAAACCAGTTCTCACATGTTCTTGCCCTCGTATACGAACAAGAGACCTTCTGGTCCATAGCGAGGCAAAAAAAAAAAAAAAAAAAAAAAAAACAGAACCAGAGAGAGGCAAATGGACAGGACACTGATGGATGACGATAGACAAAGGCCTTATTCCACCCTATAGGAAGGGTGACCGAATCAAACAATACCTCAGAACAGAATTAGTGGAGTGTGTCGCCCTAATTAAGGGATTAAGCGGGTGAGGTTAACCGGGATTTTAATCCCTTTGGCTAAATTGCGCTTTCTAACCTGAATAAAATCGTTTGACGCCACAAAGAACGAAATTCGTCAAGTACGTCCTCTTCATGAAAAGTTTTGTCTCCATTGTCAGAACATTTCGCTCATGACATTCGATAATTGCTACTCATGACCGAACTTTTTTGAAATAGGGTCTGTACCATATGGTTGTACCCTTTCCACTCGAGTGGCAGAGAGAAAAAGCCTTTAATCTCCTTAGGAGGAGAAGTAATTGTTTATTGAAAGTCCCACGAGAACTGGAGGAATCGGAAAATAAATGGTGGTTAATTGACGCTGTGGCCAAATGACCCAGAAACAGTAAATCATGCTGTATAATTAAACCTAGAAGAGAACCCGACCCTCAAAACTCATTGTCATGTCGTATTATTATACCCATGATATAAGACATCCCCCAAAATTTGGTGTCATGTTTTATTATTATAACCGCCACATAAGGCGACCCCCGGAATCTGTTGTCATGTCGTATTATTATAACCAGCATATAAGACGACCCCCAAAATTCGTTGTCGTCGTATTATTATAACCACCATATAAGACAACCCCCAAAAGCCACTGTCATATATTATACCCATAGTATAAGACGATCCCCAAAATACTGGGTCATGTATTATGATATCCCCCATATAAAGACGTGTCACATTACATCCACCAAATAAAAATACCCCCCCCCCGGCCTCCCCTCCCTTACAAATCACGTCGCCGCCAATAGCATTTCATAAGTGGGATCAATACA
>NC_134787.1:61745027-61752527 GCF_046742065.1 Oratosquilla oratoria
TGACCACCTATCATTCCCATCCACAAAGTGATCTAAACTTCTCTAACAACTGATAGTTTCAGCGCTCGCTACTTGATGGCTATTAAGTCATTCCATTCGTTGACCACTTTGTTGGTTAACCAGTCCTTTCCTCGTGCATTCTTAAATCTAAAAGTGTTTTTCGCCAGAGCGAGGGGAGTAGGGGGAGCGGCGGCCCCCCTCGTGAATTGGGTCCCGGTCGATCGATGACTAATTAAGGCAAAGGCGCTGGATGATGAGTTAATGACGCGCGACTTTGAAGTGCTTCATGGTGGTGCATTAGCGGGAGGTTTATGTGGTGTGTTTTAGTGCACGTTCCAGAGGGCTGCTGAAACTACATGCACACACGCTAACAACACACGCACACACACACACACACACACACACACACACACACACACACACGCACACACACACACACACACACACACACACACACACACACACACACACACACACACACACACACACACACACACACATACACACACAAGCTTTCACGTGAGCTGAGGACATTTGTGACTCTGTGTTATTGATTGCATAAGAACAACGCAGCGTTTTGGGGTTAAAACGAAGTATGACGTTGCAAGGGAGCTGAACTTCCCCCGGGGACCTTAAGTCGCACTCTTCACTGGAGGCCCTACGGTCGCTCGAAGTCGAGTTCGGGGTAGACAAGAACATTTATATATATATATGACGTCATCCTCAGAAAGGAAGAAACGTCATAGAACAATGACGTCATTTGTGTTGGTGCCACGGATACAGAAGACGTCATTATGTATCTCTCAATCTCTATCTCTATCTCTCTGTTTATCTATATCTCTTTACACGTTGGGGTATTTGGGCCACGAAATAAGATATTAGCTCGCCTGCAGAAGGAGGCCCTCAAGGAAGTCCTAAGCACGATCTCACGTGACGCCTTGATGGAGGGCTGGCGACTCCCGCCGCCGCCGACCCCGAAGTAGAACACTGAGCAAATAGTGCTCTTCCCGGTACTCATTTGGAGCCGAGGAACTGCCGCACCGCCTTGGCTGTTTTTTTTTTTTTTTTTCGTGAAGTGCAGGTAATCGCTTAGAGCAGTGCACGCGACGGCGGAGGCTTGGACCAAGGGCGGGGGGAGAGGGGGAGGCGACTGGGGGGGAAGGGGGAGGGGGGCGGGGCACTCCCGGCGCCAGCAACTCTGTGGTGCCAATGTCACCTATTGGCACTGTACTGTCTCTTTCCTTCTCTCTTCGTCTTTCTTCTCTCTTTTTCTCTCCTGCTTCCTTTTCTTTTCTTCCATTTTTTTCTTCTTTTTTTTTCCTTCACTTTCCTTTCCTATTCTTTTCCTTCCATTCCTTAGGCAATGAGAGGTGACACAGGAAGGAAGGAAGAAAGGAGGGAATAGGGTGTGTAGGGGGGTGAAGGGAGAAGAGGGCCAGGAGGAAAGGTGAGAAAGAGAGAGGGGAGACTGTGGTAAAGGATCGAGGGGAAATGTTGTATTTCATCAGTAGTAACCAGCGCTTCTATCCTTGGGGACCATAGTGCACCCAAAGGGTGGAATGACAAGGGGGGCGGTGGTCAAGAAGAGAGAGAGAGAGAGAGAGAAAGAAAGAGAGATTTAAGAACTGCAGAAAGGAGGAAGTGCAGCCGTCACCTTCGCCCTATAGTGCGCCTGAGGCCACTCTTGGGAATCAGAAATGTGTGCGGGACTCGAACCCGCGATTAGGAAGATAGAAGACCCGCATGCCTCCGATGGCGGTATGCAGAATAAAATGTGTAATGTTCGTCAGTGCAGTGACGGAGTTCAGGGTGCAGGCAGGCCAGAGAGTGGAGCAAGTGTCGGCTCAAAGGCGAAGAGAGAGAGAGAGAGAGAAAGTGATAGAGAGAGAGAGAGGGAGGGGGGTTGGAGATCAAAGCCTGCTGGAGGATCGGGAATAGAAACACTGATTTGCCTGACTTAAGGCTCGTAATTGTTGTCTGTTGTTAGCTCCCAGAGTAGGGGGGGGAGGGCGCCCCGGACCGGGGGGTGGGGGAGGGGGAGGGGGTCGTTGTGTGCTGCTGCGAGGGCACGTCCCTCAGAAGAGCTCGACACAAGGCAACGATCCGTGACGCATTCGAAGGGGAGGACGGGAATTATGTCCTTGGCACTATAGACGTGTCAGGTGCCAGATGCCAAGGGGACGGGAAGGCCAAGCCAAGGCAGGTGATATGTTTATATGTGCGTGTGTGTGTGTGTGTATTCACCTTGGTCTTTGGATCACGTGTTGGACTCGTGATCGACAGCTATTCCCCTCCCGGAAGAGAGCTCAGAGCTCGTATATGACCGATCTATGGGTAATGCACATACACCCAACTTCCCGCCCACGAGAGTTGGGGTAACGACCCGCAGCGCAGTGATACTTTATTCTAACCCTGGGCGGGATTCGAATCCGGACCGCCGTAGTGGCAGGCGAGAACTCTAACCACTGCGCCACGAGTCGTGTGTGTGTGTGTGTGTGTGTGTGTGTGTGTGTGTGTGTGTGTGTGTGTACCCGTGATAGTGACTTGACTAATTTGAATGCCATGCTCATGTACTATAGCTAAATACAAGACTAGAATGACATACTGTACATTATTGTGAGAGGACCGTAGACGGATTGGGGTGACATATGTTTGTTATAAAAAACTCCGAAGACGGTCTGGGATGATATGTAGCCGACGTTGTCGTGATTGGGCCCTTAGACTGACTGGAGTGACAGATTGGTGTGACGGGGATTGGAGAAGACGAATCTGGTGTTATTCTCTGCTGGTGCCATTTCTATGGAAAGAGTAGATAGGGTCTTAGATATTCTGGAAAGAGTAGATAGATAGGGTCTTAGATATTCTGGAAAGAGTAGATAGATGGGGTCTTAGATATTCTGGAAAGAGTAGATAGATGGGGTCTTAGATATTCTGGAAAGAGTAGATAGATAGGGTCTTAGATATTCAGGAAAGAGTAGATAGATGGGGTCTTAGATACTCTGCCCCCGAGGTCACTCCAAATCTGAATAAATTCGTCTGTCTTTAGCCAGAACGAAACTAAAATTGACAAAGAGGATTCACAGTCTTGAGAACCATTTACAAGCGTTGTCTCCACCATGAGAGAGAACTCCCGAAGGAGGAGACGAAGGAAGGCGATGGCGCCCCCGGAACGCATAGCCGGGGCAAGTGGATCGAACCTGACTGTCGAGAGTTGTTTGGGATGGGAAGGATGTCTGCATGGGAGCTCGCTCCTCGGAGAGGTCGTGGCTGGTGACGGTGTGTGAGTGAAGTAGTGCGCCCCCAGGCGTAAGGTCCAGATTGATGACGTAGTAGTAAGGTCCTTCAAAGGATTACAAAGCGGAGCATGTCGACAGGAGACCTTTTGGTCCATAACTAGGTCGGATGAAAAAATAATAATAATGATAGATAATATAATAATATGAATAAATAGAAAATAAATGCATAGGTATAGTTAAATAATAAACAAACGGGTAAATAGTAAATAATAATAAATTGAAATAGAGTCGTCTGACTTGAGAATATTGTCTGTTACACAGGAACTTCAGAAGTTGATTGCGAGAGAAAATGAGCGAGACGTATGTAAGAGACCTTGAAGATGGAGAGACATTGTATGAGAGGGTAGCTGGGTAGAAATAAGATTTCTTTCCCGACGGGTCCCTCTTCCCGACTTCGGATACTCCGGATTGTCCCTTCCTCGAACTGAATTTCGGGTGACGTCATGTTTACCCGAGGTCAGTTGAGGTCAGGTCAGGTCAGAGGTTCTGAAGCTGGCGAAGACCTCCGTAGTCTGAGAACGGGGAAGGAATTGTGTTTTTGTGTTGAGTCGCCCTCGACGCGATGAGGCGAGGCGTGGTGAGTTCGCGTGATAACTGCTGGCAATTAGCAGACAAAGCTCCTCGAAAAGAAAATCAAGGTTTTTGTTAAAAAAAAAAAAAAAAGGAAAAGGAAAAGAAGGAGGAGGAGCTCGGGGGCACAAAAGCCGCGGCTCCCGGAGGATAAGGACAGCGGGAGAGAGAGAAAAAAAAGGGTCGACCAAGGTCATTAGAGCGCAAATGAAAATTGGGGCTTTGCGACATTAAACGGGGCTTAAGGAGCGCGCAAGGAGAGAGACATCAAGTGGGGGAATTGGTTGAAATGTTGGCTTCCTCCCCTTCCACCTTCCCTCCTCTCCTGGGGGGGGGGGGCTTAATGCCCAGACTTTTTGCCCCCACACGTGAAGAGTTCATACACTCATTTTGTTGGTATGTGTGTGTGTGTGTGCGTGTGTACGCGCGTGAACGTGTGTGTATGTCTGCGTGCTTACGGTTTTTTAATGTGCGAATATATGTGTACATGTGTGTGTGTGTGTTTTTTTTCGTGTAAAAGTGATTTTGCGTCCGTATGATTGAATGCCTGTGTGAAATATCCATAGGCATGTAAAAAAAAGTTAGCAAATTCTCCGCATTTCGTTTGTGTAGTACGCAAATGGTTTGTGTGAATTTATGTGTGTAAAACAACCGTATTCGTATGTATTAATTTTTAACACTGAAATGTACTAAATTACTCTGATTAGGTTGTCTGTGGAAGGGAGGCTAGATTTAGCATCGTAGAGTGTGAGCGCTTATTGAAGATATTAATGAATAGGATTGTGCTTATATTGCGCCAATGTTCCAGCCACGGAGATGAATAAAATCGCATGGCGACAGCCGTAATAGAAGGAAAGCACCGCTCGTTGAGTTATAACCCCGTCGCCACTGAGGGAGTCGCATAAGTGAATAAAATCGCCTGGCGTCAGATAATGAAAGAGGAGGGACTGGGATGAGAGAATATTGTTCTGTCTTTGACGCGAGATTTTTTTTCTTTTTTCTTTTTTTTTTTTTCTTTTTTTAAATGAAGCAGTGAAGGTTAAATTGTGGTCTCGTTGTTCGTATTTATTAGTGACGTCATCAAAAAGGAGTGACGGTTGAGCCCTATACGGTTACGTAGTTTATATGATTTTTCTGGTTTATGTATTTTTTATCACTATCACCACCACCATCACTAGCAACACTAATATCATCATCATCACTACTGCCATCACCACCGGCATCAACACCACCTCCACTATCACCATCATCACTACCACCACCGACATCATCACTACCACTACCCACCACCGTCTACTGCCACCATCACTAGCACGAGCACTATCCACCACCACTACCACCATCCTCCAACACCACTACCTCCCCTCTTCCACCCTACCTCCCCTCTTCCACCACCACTATCACTACTGCCACCGTTATCACCGGACCAGACAAAACCCAGAACAGTACTCTTAATTAAAAGTAATAGTATATGTTAGTACAATATACGTGTACTATAATCCTTATTAACCTCTTGATGTTTGTGTGTACGATTGTATTGTACAGCTGTCATGACGTGTGTTCATCGGGTCTGTGTGTTTGTGTGTATGTGTGTGTGTAATTATAATAACAAAAACGATAATAATCGGCTTATTTGGTTAACAGGGATACAGAAATACACTGACAATATACAATTTGTTTAATTCTTAGAACTAATCTTTTTGAGGTCATAATGTGCAAGGCGTTGTTGTACACACATGGTGTGTGTGTGTGTGTGTGTGTGTGTGTGTGTGTGTATGTGTGTGTGGATGGGCGTGTGGGCGTATTTTTACGTACATGTTGACATGAACGTACATGTGTACAAGTATGTGTGCGTCAGTTTGCATGTGCGTACGTACACCTCCGCACACGTGCACGCATTTTATGGACGTGTACTCGCAGAAAAAGGAGAATGAGAAGTGGAGGAGGAGGAGGAGGAGGAGGAGGAGAGGCGAAATTGCAATACAAGAGAAGGGTAATGCTGCTTTAATGAAGAACTTTGTCGTCTGAGTTGTTCTTTGTACCCGGCCATTGTTTGCGGCCGTTCTTTGCACGGGCTTTTTCTCTGCCACTCTGACCGGGGGGCGGGGGGAGGGGGGGTTGGGGGTTGGGGGGGCTAAGGGGGGGGCTCTTTCTCGTTCGGTTAATTTCTCTCGTCGTTCTGCAGAACGAGTGAGTTCTTTGGCATCGCTTCTGCAGCGCCCCTCTCCCCCCCCCCGGCGTAAGTTCACCCCCTCACTCCCCCCTAGCCCCCCTCTCCCTCCCCTCTCCCCTCTCATAAGTAAATTGACCCCTCAGTCCCCCATACTCCCTCCTACTCCCTCCATTCCCTCCACTTCCTCTACTCTCCCCACTCCCCTACCTGTGCTAAATCAAACATCTAAACAGAATAGATACCTTAAAGGAATCAGTACGTAAGAACCTAAGAATGGAGAAGACTGCAAGAGACCATAAGGCTTACACTAGGCAGATCCATGCCCCTTACCACCCATCAACTCTATTCATAAAGTTATCTAACCTTCTCATAAAGTAACCAATAATTTCAGCGCTCACAAGTACATGGTTACTAAGTCTATTCCATTCATTAAACACTCTATTGTTAAACCAGTTCTTGATGTGGATGTCTGCCTGGAAGCTTGCCCAGGGGGAACCTGAGGAGAGAGGTGTGTGTGCGGCTATGTTACCACAATATACGAATTGATGGATTGATCGGTTGATGGATTGATGCGTTGTGCGTGGAGAACGTTCCTCGTGCAGTGGGCAACCCCCCACCCCCGAGCCTTCCGTCTTGACTGGCTGACATTACCGTCATGCGGAGTGACTGACAGAGATTGACGTCAAGGCCCTTGGTGCCACGTGGAGTGACTTCAATGTCCAGCGTCTTGACTTCTCCTTCCTCCTGGCCAAACCGAAAGTCCATGTCAGTAAAGTATACTTACACATACATACATTCATACATACATACATGCATTCATTCTTGGATGCATAAATGCATACACACATTCATTCATTCTTACATGCATAAATGCATACACACATTCATTCATTCTTACATGCATAAATGCATACACACATTCATTCATTCTTACATGCATAAATGCATACACACATACCCTGTACAGACGTACATACATACCCTGTACATGCATACATTACATGCATTCATCATTCATTCATACACACATAAATACATACACACCCTGTATATGCATACATTACATACGTACATATGTACAGTACATAAATGCATACATTACATACATATGTACAGTACATAAATGCATACACACATACCCTGCACAGGTATACATACATACGTACACACATACCCTGCTTAGACATACATACACATACCCTGCACAGGTATACATACATACGTACACATATACTCTGCTTAGACATACATACACACATACCCTGCACATACATGCACACTAGAGGCCCTTGCCCCTTCACGGGGGGTAGCCGACATGGCCACTTCGCACCCATTAAAACCAATTTAATGCTGCTCCCATCTTAGGACCTTGGGGGGGGGGGTGAAGGGTCATCTCCGTCTCCCGCCACACTGCTCGGGTCATTAAAGCTTAAAAAAAAAAAAAAAGTTGGGACGATTTTA